>NC_083233.1:74171734-74336734 GCF_032191835.1 Heteronotia binoei | reverse complement strand
TTACTTTGGCTTTGTTTGGATAATATCGAGGAGGTTCGGGATTGTGTTGCTGCCGAGATAATGGGAGCAGGGAGTTTTCGCAACTGCCAACTTTTTCAAAACCCCAAATCCAGGGATCAAGGGCCTTGCCAGTCCTTGCAGAAGGGATGCACGAACCATTTCCTGGTGTTTTTTGGAAGGTGAAAGGCAAGCAGCTGCTAGGGAGAACAGAGGAACGGCGAGGTGCGGGGAGGGAGGTAGAAACCACTTGTCCCTTTCCCGCTGGCTGATTGTTTGCTTCAAGGTGGGCACCGTGGGACCCGCTGGCACCTGTCCTGGTGTCTGCCAAGTGGTTTTAGAAAGTGGATCAGGCCACGGAGGGGGGGGGGCTTTCGCCCAGCAAGGCTTCTCGTTCTCTGCTGGAGATCTGATTGGCTTCCTTGGATGTTTTAAACTGTTGCTTTGACAACAGTCGCCGCTTGCCATAGCACAAGGATCTTCACTGTGTGATTGCAAGTAAGCTGTAGCCGCCATTTTGTGACTGGTTCTGCCTCCTGCAGCAGCCATTTTGTGACTGTACTCAACACACCATGACAGAATTCCAAATGTGCCCACAGGCAGTTTATGGACCCCAGTCTATGTAGAATCATAGAGTTGGAAGGACCTCCAGGGTCATCTAGTCCAATCCCCTGCACAATGCAGGAAACTCACAAACACCTCCCCCTGAATTCACAGGATCCTCATTGCTGTCAGAAGACCATCTAGCCTCTGTTTAAAAACCTCCAAGGAAGGAGAGCCCACCACCTCCTGAGGGAGCCTGTTCCACTGAGGAACCGCTGTAACAGTCAGGAAGTTCTTCCTAATGTTGAGCCGGAAACTCTTTTGATTTCATTCAACCCATTGGTTCTGGTCCTGCCTTCTGGGGCCACAGAAAACAATTCCACCCCATCCTCTATATAACAGCCCTTCAAGTACTTCAAGATGGTGATCATATCACCTCTCAGCCACCTCCTCTCCAGGCTAAACATTCCCAGCTCCTTCAGCCTTTCCTCACAGGACTTGGTCTCCAGACCCCTCACCCTCTTCATCGCCCTTCTGGCTGCGGAGAGTGGTAAACCTCCTCCCATAACATTAAAACTCATGGCGTAGAATAAATTTGATGGACAGTAGACTGAGGGCGGACAAAAGGAAGGGCTTCAAAGAGCAGTTCTCTGCTGTGGGACGTGGCAATCGGCCATCAGTTTCTCCTGCTTTGAAATTCATGACAATTATTTATTTATTTATCTATTTATCTATCTATCTATCTATCTATCTATCTATCTATCTATCTATCTATCTATCTATCTATCTATCTATCTATCTATCTATCTATCTATCTATCTATCTATCTATCTATTTAATTCGATTTATATCCCGCCCTACCCCCCGAGGCGGGCTCAGGGCGGCGACAAGCAGAATTAGCAGCATCAATTAATGGTGCTCACCCCTCACTTAACGTTATTCTCCTGCAAGCTGCTTTTCTCCTTGCAGGGAAAAGTTACAGAGACCTGATATCTTTCTTTCCATCCCGTTGCAGGAAACTCAGGGTTGGAGGGGAGAGTTTGAGTGGGCAAGAAGTAGGTATGCCATCCTCCAGGTGGGACCTGGGGATCCTGTGGAGTTACAGCTCATCTTCAGACTATGGAGATCTCTGTTCCCCTGGAGAAAATGGATGCTTTGGAGGATGAACTCTGTGTCATTGTGCCCCACTGAGGTCCCCAGGCACGCCCCCCCCCCCCACAAATCTCCAGGGGTTCTCTGACCTTGATCTGGAAACAATCCCCCCCATCCACCACCGGTGGACAGAGGGGACTTAGCAACACTTGTCATTATGTATTTACAAATGATGTTACCCACTCTGAACCTGGTCTCTGGGGAGAGCAGGTTACAAATTTAACGAACTAACCAACCAACCAACCAACCAACCGGAAAGGGCTGCTTTCAGTTGCAAAAAAGATGCCTCTCCCAAGTAACCTATCTGATCCCAGGCTGGGTTTAAAGCCATGTGACAATGCTTTTTTTGTAGCAAGAACTCCTTTGCATATTAGACCACACACCCCTGATGTAGCCAATCCTCCTGGAGCTTACAGTAGGCCCTGTACGAAGAGCCCTGTAAACTCTTGGAGGATTGGCTACATCAGGGGTGTGTGGGCTAATATGCAAAGGCGTTCCTGCTATGTAAAAGAGCCCAGGCCGTGTCCAAACTCTTGGGTCAACCTAGGTGGAATTATTGTCTTTAAAGCAAATTCCCTGTGCTGCGTTGCCATTAAAATGCAAAGTTCACTCTGTCAGAGCCCCCTTTTTTTTTTGCATAAAAAATCGTTTCCTTATCTACGTTCAGGGGGTTTCATAAATAATAAACGGTAATTTTTTTTTTGTTAGCTACCGTGTTTTTCTCCGGGAAATATGTTTAAAAGACAGCCTGGTCTGAGATATCGTCAGAGGGAGCCGCTTAATCAGAAGGCCAATCTGACAACTGAAACGGCCGTGATTGACAGCCCTGTCTGGAGTGGATCCGCCTCGTCCATATGATGTCCTCTTTTGCTGGTTTAATTGAAGGATTTGTGGATGCAAAGCGGAGCATTTACATGCAAGCGACAGCCGCAGGCGCAGTTCCCCCCCCCCGCCCCCACCTACTAGAGACATTTCAAAAGAGCCACACATTGTTAAGAGCATCAGAAAGTCTCAGGGAAGTTTCCCTGAGGGGAAGCTAAAACTCTCGGGATCGGCGTGAAAAAATATTATCAGCTGGCGTAGCAGAATCGCTTGGAGCCATGCCTGTTAGCCTTTTCAAGGCAACCAAGAACGATTCACAAGTTTCTCCCCCACCCCACCTCTGACTGAAATGACAGAAATCAAGAGGATGTGTGGAGGAGAGGGGGATGGAGGAGAGGGGGAAGATACCAGCCTTTTCTCTCTTGCGCTGAATGTTATCCTTGACTTTTCTGTGCCTTTGTCCCCTCCCCAGCCACATTTAGAAGAAGATGATATTGGATTTTTACCCCACCCTTCACTCCGAATCTCAGAGTCTCGTGTTGTTGTTCAGTCGCACAGTCGAGTCCGACTCTTTGCGGCCCCATGGACAAAGTCACTCCAGGCCCTCCTGTCTTCCACCATCCTCCGAAGTCTGCTCAAATTTGTGTTAGTTACATCAGTGACGCTGTCCAGCCATCTCATCTTTTGCCATCCCTTTCTTCTTTTGCCTTCTGTCTTTCCCAGCATCAGGGTCTTCTCCAGTGAGTGCTCTCTTCTCATTGGGTGGCCAAAGTATTTGAGCTTCAGCTTCAGCATCTGACCTTCCAGGGAACAGTCAGGGTTGATTTCCCTTAGGATTGACTGATTTGATCTTCTTGCAGTCCAAGGGACTCTCAAGAGTCTTCTCCAGCACCACAGCTCTAAAGCATCTATTCTTCTGCGCTTGGCCTAGCAGCCTACAATCTCCTTTACCTTCCTTCCCCACAACAGACACCCTGTGAGGTGGGTGGGACTGAAAGAGCTCTCCCAGAAGCTGCCCTTTCAAGGACAACACTTGAAAGAGCTATGGCTGA
This sequence comes from Heteronotia binoei, assembly GCF_032191835.1. Taxonomy (NCBI): domain Eukaryota; kingdom Metazoa; phylum Chordata; class Lepidosauria; order Squamata; family Gekkonidae; genus Heteronotia; species Heteronotia binoei. The sequence continues at coordinate 74,333,168 of NC_083233.1, read as the reverse complement.
CCCAAGGTCATGCCAGCAGCTGCAAGTGGAGGAGTGGGGAATCAAACCCGGTTCTTCCAGAAGAGCCTGCGCACTTAACCACTACACAATTAAACTACGCTACACCATTTTTCTACCTTTAGGTAGGAAAAATCCAATGCATGGCTATAGGATGGGGCAGACTTGTCTTAGCAGTTGTATGTGCGAAAAGTATCTAGGGGTCTTAGTGGACCATACACTGAACATTAATCAACAGTGTGATATGGTGGCTAAAAAGTCAAATGCAATTTTGGGCTGTACCAACAGAAGTATAGTGTCCAGATCATGTGAAGTGATGGTATCACTTTACTCTGCTCTGGTAAGATCTCCCCTGGAGTAATGTGTTCAGTTTTGGCACCACATTTTAAGAAGGATATAGAGAAGCTGGAACGGGTCCAGAGGTGGGTGACAAAGATGGTAGGGGTCTGGAGACCAAGTCCTATGAGGAAAAGTTGAAGGAGCTGGGGATGTTTAGCCTGGAGAGCAGGCGACTGAGAGGCGATATGATCACCATCTTCAAGTACTTGAAGGGCTGTCATCTAGAGGATGGTGTGGAATTGTTAGAGCGGTTCCTCAGTGGAACAGTCATCCTCGGGGGGTGGTGGTGGTGGGCTCTCCTTCCGTGGAGGTTTTTAAACAGAAGCTAGATGGCCCTGTGACAGCCATGAAGATCCTGTGAATTTAGGGGGAGGTATTTGTGAGTTTCCTGCAATGATCTCCAGACCCCTCACCATCTTCGTCGCCCTTCCGGCTGCGAAGAACGGTAAACTTCCTTCTCCCATAACATTAAAACCCAGGGGCGTAGAATGAATTTGATGGGCAGCAGACTGAGGGCGGAAAAAAGGAAGAGTTTCAAAGAGCATTTCTCTGCTGCGGGATGTGGCAATTGGCCATCAGTTTCTTCGGCTTTGCAATTCAAGACAAGCAGAATTAGCAGCATCGATTGATTAATGGTGCCTTTTTAAGCAGCTTTGGGCGAGCTCATTACCTGCATCCATCTGCATCCTTTCTCAGAAAAGCCAGATTTGGCCCTGGGCTATGATCGCACACAGACAGGATTACTGCCACAAGCTCCAGATGGGGCTGGCTTTGAAGACTGTTCAGAGGCTTTTGTTGATGCCGAACGCTGCTGTGGAAGTGTTAAGGATTTTATTTCACTATCGAGGACTTAGAAAAGATTTAAGATCTTTGATTAGGGAGACTGTGCTGATTTGTTACACTTTATAGATGTTATATTCCTCCCTTCCCCCAGTGTAAATCTGTTCTCTGACCTCTTAGCACCGTTACCCAGTCAAGGGGTTGGTGCCATTTTATCTCTCAAAGCAGAGCTGGCCAAACTGTGGCTCAAGAGCCACATGTAGCTCTTTCACACATAGTGTGCGGCTCACCATCCTATCTGCTGGCTTGAAAAAGGCATTTGTCTCTAAATAATTTCTTCAAGTCAAGCCAGCCAGCAGCTTGGAGAATGTATTTAAAGTTAAAGGTGCTTTATTTTCTCCTCTCCCTTCCCCTCTATTTTCCTTCCTTCCTTCCTTCCTTCCTTCCTTCCTTCCTTCCTTCCTTCCTTCCTTCCTTCCTTCCTTCCTTCCTTCCTTCCTTCCTTCCTTCCTTCCTTCCTTCCTTCCTTCCTTCCTTCCTTCCTTCCTTCCTCCCTCCCTCCCTCCCTTCCTTCCTTCCTTCCTCATCTGCCATTTATGTCTTGTGGCTGTCAAATATCTGACATTTATTCTATGTGGCTCTTACGTTAAGCAAGTCTGGCCACCCCTGTCTCAGAGTATATGGTCTGTTTTCCTTTTCTTCCTGTTAGGAATGTGGATGTACTGTAAACAGAGGGAAGGGGAGATTATGTTTGTGAACAGAATCAATGAGCTGTTTTAAAAACAATAGACCTTGGCCTTCTTTTTTCTTTTATATAAACAGGGAACTCTATTCATGGTGCCAGCTTGGTAGGGAGAACAGAGATCTCTCTCTCGAGCTTGCATCAAGAATAATCATTCTTAATAAAACTGTATTATTAAGAATGCTCCTTCTTGATGCAAGCTCGAGGGAGAGATCTTAGTTCTCCCCTAACAGAGAACTGCAACATCCCCTAACAGTTAACTGCAAAGACTCCCCTAACAGTTAACTGTAACATCTGCCTGGGAATTCGTTTCGGGTGTTTTGAAAGAGCTTTGCTTGCTAACTGATTCATTAGAACGTAAGGACATAAGAGAAGCCACGTTGGATCAGGCCAGTGGCCCATCCGGTCCAATACTCTGTGTCACACAGTGGCCAAAAAACCCACTTGCCATCAGAAGGTCCATCAGTGGGGCCAGGACACTAGAAGTCCTTACACTGTTGCCCCTCCCAAGCACCAAGAATACAGAGCATCACTTGCCCCAGACAGAGAGTTCCAACCATACACTGTGGCTAATAGCCACTGATGAACCTCTGCTCCATATGCTTATCCAATCCCCTCTTGAAGCTGGCTATGCCTGTAGCCGCCACCACCTCCTGTGGCAATGAATTCCACGTGTTGATCACCCTTTGGGTGAAGAAGTACTTCCTTTTATCCATTCTAGCCCGACTGCGCAGCAATTTCATTGAGTGTCCACGAGTTCTTGTATTGCGAGAAAGGGAGAAAGTCATTCTTGACAATGGCTCTTTGTGCCAGAGGTGATGACTTTTTTGAGCTACCTGGGTACCTGAAGAATCACTTTTTCTCATTAGGACCTGTCAGAGGAGTATGCTGCTTTAGAAAGGCCTTGCCATGCATGCCATATGTACAAGCCAACTTTGTTGGCTACTGATTCATTCGTGACAACAGTTCTAAGGGCCAGAGGTGATGATTTTTGGAGCTACCTGGGTACCTGAAGAACAACTCTATCTTGAACATCATTTAGTTGGAAACACATGTCGAGAGCCAGTGCGGCGTAGTGGTTAGCGTATAGGACTATGATCCGAGAGACCTGGGTTCAAAATCCCAAACCATGAAGCTAAGGGCTTTTCCACTTTCTCATTTTCCTTACTTGTTCTACTGTTCCTTTAGAGATTTTTTTCTCCCTCTAGTGGCCAATTCATTATTACATCAGTTATTGTTCGATATATCTCCTTGCAGGTTTAAACTGCAAGTTTTTCAATGCTGGACATAAAGTGATGTAGTACTGTATTGACCATGTATTGCTCCAGAGAAGCCTGCCTAGGAGTTACTAAAGAAAGCCTACATTTCCCAGGATCCCTTCTGTCCTTCTGATTGGGTGGCAAGGTTTTGGAGGGAAACTAGCCCAGGGAAGGGTGGGACCTGGATCATAAAAAGAGCCAAGCACAGACAGGGTGTGTTCTTTCCTGGAGAGGCTGTAGGCAGAGAGGTTCTCTGTCTAGAGAGGTTGTAGACAGAGAAGGAGTGCTCTCTGGAACAGGCAGTAGGAAGATCCCTCACCCAAGTGAGATGGTGAGTTTTGGTAATAGAGCAGGGACTGTATAGATAAATGTGTCAGGACTTTTGTTTATTTGCACCAACCTTTGCTGTTTCATATTTACTATAGCACTAAATCTTTATCACCCACTTATTGTTTTTAGAGCACTAATAATGAACTTCTTTTGTTGTTATACTGCCTGGGTTCTCACGTCTCATTGGTCACAGTTAAGAAGTATTTATTAATAAGGAAGACAAGGGTGGTTGGATGCTCTGGGCCCTGCCATTCAGGCCCTTTCCAGAGCGATGGCAGCCAGTAGAAGGCCCTGCTAGGCGCCTGCTGTGTGACAGCTCACTAGAGGATGAAAAAGACTTGTGGAACAGACCCCCCCCCCCCTCCCCAAAGCAACAGGAATACACAAGCAAGGAAAATGGGAATGTGGAAAAATGAGAGTAAACTGCTTCTCAGGGTTGTTGTGGGGGAAAAAATGGAGAAGTGAGAACCATGTAGGGTTACCAAGTCTCCCATGTTCTCTGATTGGGGACTTTTGAGCATGTGCGACACAATGACGTCACCTGGAAGTGATGTCATTGTGCTGGTGACGTCGCTCAGGGCCACTTTAGGCATTTCTAGGAAAACTCTATGGTTTTCCTGGACACTCTAGCCATTTGGGAGGGGGAAACTCTATGGTACTTTTTATACCATAGAGCAGGGGTGGCCAACGGTAGCTCTCCAGATGTTTTTTTGCCTACAACTCCCATCAGCCCCAGCCATTGGCCATGCTGGCTGGAGCTGATGGAAGTTGTAGGCAAAAAACATCTGGAGAGCTACCGTTGGCCACCCCTGCCATAGAGTTTTCCCTCTCAAATGGCTAGAGTGTCCTGGAAAACCATAGTGTTTTCCCGATACACCTAGAGCAGCCGCTTTGCAACGTTGGCGCACTGATGTCACTTCTGGGTGATGTCATCGCACCGATGACGTCAGGGGAGGTTCCTCCTGCCAGCCCAATGTGGGCCGGTGGATTGGGAACCTCCCGAGCGGGGAAACCCCCGCCCTGACTGGGGGCTTGGCAGCTCTAGAACCACATAAGCTGCCTTGAATTCCTTGGAGGAAACAGAGCATAATGCCTCAGCCTCAACCAGTGTGGTTCCCCAGCAACTGTGAGGTGACGAAGCACCTCCTCATTCTTACGGGATGATGAGATGGATCAGTATTATCGGGCTTCGTTTGCTCTGGCCTCATCAGTCCAATTCCTCATCCTCCCGAGTCTAGTTTCTGCAACTGATCCTTGTGCATGAGCTCTTGGAAGCCGTTTCCTTTTTATCCTTATTTTATGCAGCTGATGTTGCGGGGATGGATTTCTACCGTGAACTCCAGAGACATCGGTCAGCCCTTGGTAGACAGGTGTGCCTTCTCTTCCCGACTTGCAGGGGTGCGCCTCGCGGTGTCCTTGTCCTTCAAAGCCGCTTGGTGACAGCCAATCAAATCCGACGCTGCGACAAGAGGTCGTCGCCAAGGTCAAAACGGCACACCTGTGGACTTGCATTAGTAGTTTTGATTGGCAGGTTTGTGCTCCCCGGCTTCATTTGCCCTTCTGTGCTTGAGCTCCTGTCTCGCACATCTGTCGCTGAAAGCTGAGATTGGAAAGATTTTTTTTTCTAATAAAAAAGAGGGTTCATTTGTACCCTGGAGTCGATAAATATTTGCTTCTGGCATTCGTGCCAAGGTCCTCTGAGATGATGCTGAAAATGCCTTTTCAAGGTGTGCTGCTGTGTGTCTTTTCTTTTCTCCCCACACAATGAGAAAAAATATTTGGGGTTGAGCCTTTTGTGGCAGGGGAAGGCTTCTTGGGCCATGTAAAAGAGCTATGTGTAACATTAGAGTTTCCAACCCCTTTGCCTTTTTGGAATTCTAGGAAGAGCTCCATTGCATATTAGGCCACAGACCCCTGATATAGCCTATCCTCCAAGAGCTTACAAGGCTCTTTTTTGTAAGCTCTTGGAGGATTGGCTACATGTGTGGCCTAGTATGCAAAGGAGCTCCTGCTAGAATTCTACCCTTGTGCCTGTCCAGTATATTTTTTAAAAATTCCCTAGCTATGTTATGGCTTCTGAAAAGCAAACAACAGTAGTCTGGTCTGGATTCTCTTTAGCTCCAGGCTTTTTTATTTTTGCAGCAGTAACTCCTTTGCATATTAGGCCACACCCCCTTGATGTTGCCAATCCTCCTGGAGCTTACAGGAGGCCCTGTGCCAAGAGCCCTGTAAGCTCCAGGAGGATCAGCTACATCAGGGGATGTGTGACCTAATATGCAAAGGAGTTCCGGCTACAAAGAACAGCCCTGATTATCTCCTTCTGCGTCATGTGTGGATCAGCTCAAAGAGTGGGGAAAATGGGTCGATTTAAAGTAGGGTTTTTTCCAGAATCAGGAAAAAAAGAAAGAAAGATGTGGTTATATGTTTGGGGAAAGACGCGCGCGTGCATAAATTCTGTACAAAGTTTGAATGGAAAAGCTACTCTTTGCTCAGTGACCTGAAAGACATGGGGTTGCATCTGCCAAAAATAAAAAGAACTTCAGGGATTTCCCCTCCTAAGCAAGACGAGGGAACAGAGAAGGATCCGGATGTACCGAGATGTAAAAGCCTAAGATCTCTCTGTTGCCTTGACCATGGCTATAGAGGAGTTCTGACAGATCTTTTCGTGAGGAAAGTCACCCTGCTAGCTGTTTGGGAATTGGTGAGACTCCCAAGAAGAGTATGAGTTTAGCGAGAAGCAGGAGCTCTTGGACGTGCGCGCTTTCTGCTCGGATCTTCTCCGAGGTCTACGTCCTGAAACTTCTGAACGGAAAATATACACGAAAAGAATTGTTTCAGGTTTGTTCCTGCAACTTTCAGAATGATAAACACACATCTGGGATTCTGAGGCTTCCTGGGAAGCTCTTCTCTCATCAGTGTTTATTCATGTTCAGGTGCTTAAGAGCAGCATCGGCAACAGGTGTCTTGTTGTTCTTAGATTCTCCTGCTTTCCCGGGTAGTAGCAATTCTCCTTTCCAGCTGAATCCTAGCAACAGGTCAGGACGGCACTCCCAACCAATCATCATTGGATGCAGGCCCTGGAGAAGGAAAGCAAGGCAGTCCCTGGTGAGGATGGAGATGATTTCCTTTAAAATTCCTTAAACAGTAGTAGTAATCAGGGGTGGAATTCTAGCAGGAGTTCCTTTGCACATTAGGCCACACAGCCCCGCTGTAGCCAATCCTCCCAAGAGCTTACAATAAAGAGCCTTGTGAGCTCTTGGAGGATTGGGTACATCAGGGGGTGTGGCCTAATATGCAAAGGAGCTACTAGAATTCCACCCCTGGTAGTAATTAAGGTGCCCCTACAGTGGACACAACATGTGAAGATGTGTGTGTCTCATGCAGTCATACACACAACCATATGGTCTGTTTCTTGGAAAACAGCTGAAATGTTTTCAAAGATGGCCGATATCGACGGGTTGGAGAGGCATTTTCTGCAAAGCTTTACTTATTTTGTGAGAAGAGAAAGCAGACTGCAACAAGGAAGGATGGCAAATATAGAGTTTTTGGTGGAAAGGGAATTTTTTATAATTGCCAGGCAGTAAGATCATGTAAGGAAACCAGATGCAGCCAGGTTTTTTTTTTTTAAAACAGCTGCTGCTGTTTCTCCTTCAGGCCTTGAATTCAGCAGGAGCTCACAAGAGCACAGCTCCTGAACCTTTCTGAGAGCCAGTTTGGTGTAGTGGTGAAATGTGCGGACTCTTATCTGGGAGAACCGGGTTTGATTCCCCACTCCTCCACTCGCACCTGCTGGCATGGCCTTGGGTCAGCCAAAGCTCTCTTCTCTGGGAGAACCGGATTTGATTCCCCGCTCCTCCACTTGCAGCTGCTGGCATGGCCTTGGGTCAGCCATAGCTCTGGCAGAGGTTGTCCTTGAAAGGGCAGCTGCTGTGAGAGCCCTCTCCAGCCCCACCCACCTCACAGGGTGTCTGTTGTGGGGGAAGGAGATAAAGGAGGTTGTGAGCTGCTCTGAGACTCTGGAGTGGAGGGCGGAATATAAATCCAATGTCGTCGTCTTCTCCTTCTTCTCCTCCCCACCTACCTACCTTGTCCATTGAATAGTAGGTGCAGCTGCAGAACAATCCTTGGATGAGCTCCACCACCTATTTTTCTACAAAATGACCTCTGTTCGCCTCCACAGGAAATAGTGGAAGTGCACTGAGGGGCACCTTTCTAGGGGATCAATAAAACTGAACCTCTCTGTCCATTCTGCTTGAAACTTAGGATGCCTTTAGATAAGGGGGAAAACCAGGGCGCTTTTTTTGTAACAGGAACTCCTTTGCATATTAGGCCACATCCCTCTGATGCAGCCAGTCCAAGAGTTTACAGAGCTCTTAGTACAGGGCCTACTGTAAGTTCCAGAAGGATTGGCTGCATCAGGGGTGCGTCCCAATATGCAGGGGAGTTGCTGCTACAAAAAAAGCCCTGAGGGAAGACTACATTCTGTGCCAATTTGCTGCTGTTACTTTTACAAACAGCTCCCCATGGCCCTCAAATTGGTTCCCCCCATCCCCAAACTAGCAGTTTTCAAAGCCCCCCCCCCCTGATTTGAATCTCACACTGGCACTCCTGGAAAATCAAGAATAATGATGAAGGTGGAACTCCCTGAGTTCCAGATCTGAAACTCTAATGAAATTTTCCTTGGCGCCTACTCCTGCTCATTTGCCTTGATTCAGAAATGTTCTCCTGGAGTTGTCACATGATACAGCTTTTCTCTCGTCTTTCAGATGCAGCCTCCCACTTGTTAAATAATCATGCAGGCAGCAAGATATTGGGAGTGGGGACAAATGAGTTTGACGTGTCATTCCTAGAAAGTGCTGAGATGTGGTGGTAGAACATTCTGTGAGCATCCTTTGAAAAAAGGGGGTTTTTTTGGAGGGGGGGTGATTGAATAGTGGAGTTGGGATCCACAGGCAAGTTACTGGGTTTATTTGATTATTTGATTTTGATTCACTCTGGTACACCAAGCAACTGGGGATTTTTATGCCTCGTGCTTTTGCCAAAATAATAAATTTCTGACTGGAGTGCTCTCTCTCTCTCTCTCTCCCTCCCTCCCTCCTTCTTTCCCTTCCCCCCCCCCACATATTCAGGGGTCATTTCATAGCAAAAGAAGTGCCAGAGCTTATTAGCACAACTCATTTGCATAACTTATTTGCATAAGCCACACACCCCTGACATCATTGGAAGGGGTACTAAATGATATCAGCTCAGCATCTGCCTTAAAACGCTCCTTAGAATTGGAATAGTTATAAGAGAACCTTACGCCCATCATACTTTTAAAGTTACTTTCTCCTCTGTGGCCACAGTGGCAGGATGAAGATTTCCGTCTCTCTGCTTTATATGTTTTGGTTCTTTTCCCATTTTTTTTTGTGGGGAAAAATATTAGAAAGTTTGTCAGATCATCAGCAAAATTCTCACAGGGGGTTTGAACAATGGAGCCCAGAAGCAAGTATTTTTTTTGGGGGGGGGCGTTAATTAAGAAAGAGCACAATATAATTCAGAAGTTCCAGAGCTCTGTTCCCAAAAGGAAGCCTGTATATTTCCCCCATACAAGCTGCATTCATGGTATCTTTTCCTGGTATTAGAGCATCTAAACTTGTTTGGAACCTTAAAACATCCCAGCTTCCACCGTATGCTACAGGCAGGGTTGCTAAGGGATATAGATAAATAAAAAATACTGTCAGTAAGCTCTGCACTTATAGCCTCCCACACTAATACCTGACTGCGTCCCCATGACAAATAAACCCACCACCTCATACCTGGGCTTGCGTACCTCTGACAGTGCTGCCCAATGGCAATTTGAAATGGTAATGCAACAAACTCACTCGCTGAACCAAATCATGCTTGTTGATTTCTGGGGGAAAAATACTGCAGGCACTTTGGATTTAATATCGCATAGTAAAAAGAAAAAAAAATAGTGGGAGGAAATCTATGTATTTCTTTTGTCCTTTCATGCAAATGTAGGCAGGCTGGGGAAAAGGATGTCTTTTGACCTGATGCCTAAAAGAAAGGAAAGTCGGTACCAGAGGCAAGGTGCCACTACCGAAAATGCCGTGCCCCTAGTTGCCACCTGTCTCACCTCTGAGGACGGGGCCCAGAGAGCAGGGCATGAGAGGCAGATCATAACTGGTGGGTGTCGGTGCGGTAGTTAGCAGAGTGAGCTTCGTGACGTGCCCGACACAGAGCTCCAGGAAAGAAATCAGCCAGACACCTGCAGCTAGTGCCAAAGTAGTGTATTTACAGAGTATACAATAAGTGCTCACTAGTGCAGTCCAATATATTACTCCAACAGACAAAATGCTCCGCCAGACAGCTAACTCTCAGAGAGAGACCTGTGTATTGCACACACAGTCTTCTTATAGTTCCACCAGCCAATCCAGGCTGTGCAGTGTCATGCTGACTCAGCATATTCCTTCACCTGTTCTCAGCCGGCTCAAACCAGCCTGCTGATAAGGTCACTGTGACCTAGCATGCCTGCTAGATCACCATCTGTCAATGCAGAGCTGTCAGACTGGGTTTAGATAGATTCTTTATCCAACAGTGGGCTGGATTGCATGGGAAGAGATGGTTCTCCAGGTAACCTGGTCCCAAGCCATTTAGGGCAAGAGTGTCAAACATGAAGTCCAGGGGGCTGAATCAGGCCCCCAGAGGGCTCCTATTAGACCCCCGAGCAACTGACAGTCGTCTGCTTCCTTCTCCCTGTGTCTTGCTTCCTTCTGCATAACAGCTCGCTTGCAAGGCTTGGTCAATTGCACAGAAGCTGCAGAGCAAAACCTCTGTTTTCTCCATTGGCTGAGGCTCCTCCCTTGAGGAGGAAGGGGGGAAGACAGAGCTTGCTTTGCCAGGCTCTCTCAATCGCACAGCAGAGCTACTGAGCCAAGCCTCTCTTCCTTCTACTTGCTGAGGCTCCCCCCCCCCTCGCAGTCCCCTGGGGAAGGAAGGAAAGAGCCAGAGCTTCCTTTGCCCAGTTTCCTGGCTCCCATGAGAGAAATACAAAGAAAGCATCTTTAAGACCAATGAGTGCTAACGTTTTAAGCATGTTTTAAGTTTCTAATATATAATTTAATATATATTTATTGAATATATATATTTAATTGTGTTTGTGTCCTTTATAAAGTTTATATCTCTGCCACTTAATCTTAAATAGGTACACACATGGCCCGGCCCGACATGGCCCGGCCCATAAATGTCAGATTCGGCCCTTGTAGCAAATGAGTTTGACACCCCTGATCCAGGGCCTTAAAGGTCAGAGCCAGTGCTTCGAGTGGTGCCCCGCAACAGATGGGTGACCAGTGCAGATCTTTCAGCACTGGTGTGATACGATCCCTATAACCAACCCCTGGCAATAGCCTGGCTGCTTATTTTTGGACCAGTTGAAGTTTCCTAATGCTCGCCTGCAAGCTTAACATGCAACAGAGATACAGTCCGGTGGGTTAAGAGCCAGTTTGGTGTAGTGGTTAAGTGTGCGGACTCTTATCTGGGAGAACCGGGTTTGATTCCCCACTCCTCCACTTGCACCTGCTAGCATGGCCTTGGGTCAGCCATAGCTCTGGCTGGAGTTGTCCTTGAAAGGGCAGCTGCTGTGAGAGCCCTCTCAGCCCCACCCGCCTCACAGGGTGTCTGTTGTGGGGGAGGAAGGGAAAGGAGATTCTGAGCCACTCTGAGACTCTTCGGAGTGGAGGGCGGGATATAAATCCAATATCTTCATCTACCTCACAGGGTGTCTGTTGTGGGGGAGGAAGGGAAAGGAGATTGTGAGCTGCTCTGAGACTCTTCAGAGTGGAGGGCGGGATATAAATCCAATATCTTCATCTACCTCACAGGGTGTCTGTTGTGGGGGAGGAAGGCAAAGGAGATTGTGAGCTGCTCTGAGACTCTTCGGAGTGGAGGGCGGGATATAAATCCAATATCTTCATCTACCTCACAGGGTGTCTGTTGTGGGGGAGGAAGGGAAAGGAGATTGTGAGCCGCTCTGAGACTCTTCGGAGTGGAGGGCGGGATATAAATCCAATATCTTCATCTACCTCACAGGGTGTCTGTTATGGGGGGAGGAAGGTAAAGGAGATTGTAAGCCGCTCTGAGACTCTTCAGAGTGGAGGGCGGGATATAAATCCAATATCTTCTTCATCTTCTTCTTCTTTCTGGGATTTCTGTCCTGCCCATCCTGCCAAGGACAGGCTCAGGGCGGATCACAACAGAAATACATATACAGTAAAAAAACCATGAAATTATCCATTGGGAATGCAAAATATTTAAAAATAGCACCAACAACAAATAAGACAAGACGGTGGTAGTTCTCGGACCTGCCGACGCATTCTAACCGTCAACTTCAAGTCGTAGGCATTTTAACTCATGTAAGCATATCAACAGCCGCGTGTTCCAATAGGAGACAAGCCCAGGGGACCATTTCAACTTGGGCTTTTCTTCGTTGAAGGGGAGATCCAGACATGGGGCCCTTTTCCAGCGACACGCTTTCCCCACGTCTCCTGATTGTCTGTTGAATCTTCAGACCCCTCAAGATGTTCTGTCAGAAATATTTAAAAATCAGAAATTGTAGACGGTGAAATAGCAAAATGCCATGTGTAATAGTCAAGGGTGCAATAGCGCCTGACCCTGAGAGGGCAGAAGAGAGTTCACGTGACTGCCCGGAAAGTGGAGCTGAGCAGAGATATTGCAGATTAAGTGCAGGGGAGAGGCATGGCAGGAACAGAGCCTGGTGAAGAGGGATGCTGACCCCGTGACTTCCATATTTGTGTCTGGTGTCAGTCTGCCAAAGTCAACTGGCCTTCTCCAGGGAGCCGGGTTGGAAGACTGCCGTTCCGGCGTATCTCTGAGAGCATGGCGTGAGGCCCATTTTTAATGACTTATGGGCCCTCTTCTCGACAGTGACTGGGCCTTTTTTGGAAGTCTGAGGAGAAAAGCCCCGTCTGTCAGGAATTAATGGGGTGGGGAGTCCTACCATAAAGCAAAGCCTTGAGTGAAATTCCATAGCTTCATGGACTGTTAATTCTTTATTAGGTTTTCCTAAGACTGAGATAAAAGGCATTTTATCTTTTTTAAGGTTTGCATTAACATGTCATTGAGTTTTATAGGTACATTGATCTTCATTTGGCTAATCTGGGAAGGGGTAATAGAAATGTGTGTTCTTTTGCCATTGCAAAGACAACTCCGTAATGCTTCCGGCTTGGGACAGGGAGGGAGGGAGGGAGGGAAGGACGGGGTGGTTATTTTGTATCCAAGGCGGGTCTGCCGGAGCTGGGAAAGGATTCCGAGGGGAGCTGCCAAGTTTTGAAAAGATTAGGGCAGCTTGTCATGAGACATCTCTAGGGTTTGCAGGAAGGCATCTCATTTTGAAGGCAGACGGTCATTGAAAGAGCCTTCGGAAACAGTTCATTGTGGCAGTATGGCATGGAGAAGGTAAAGAAAGAAGTACTTTTCTCCTCTTCACACAATACAAGAACTCACGGACGCTCAATCAGTCAGGTTAGAACGGATAAAAGGAAGTCCCTTCTTCACTCAAAGGGTGAATTCACTGCCACAAGAGGTGGTGGCAGCTACAAGTATAGACAGGTTGTCCTTGAAAGGGCAGCTGCTGTGAGAGCCCTCTCAGCCCCACTCACCTCACAGGGTGTCTGTTGTCGGGGAGGAAGATAAAGGAGATTGTGAGCCACTCTGAGATTTGGAGTGGAGGGCAGGATAGAAATCCAGTATCTTCTTCAGAGCTTCAAGAGGGGATTAGATAAGCATATGGAACAGAGGTCCATCAGGGGCTATTAGCAACAGGGTATAGATAGAACTCTCTGTCTGGGGCAGTGATGCTCTGTATTTTGTATTCTTGGTGCTTGGGGGGGGGCACAGTGGGAGGGCTTCTAGTGACCTGGCCCCAGTGATGGACCTCCTGATGGCACCTGTATTTTTTTGGCCACTGTGTGACAGAGTGTTGGACTGCATGGGCCATTGGCCTTGATCCAGTTGGGTGCATCTTTAAAATGGGCACACCAAGAAGATTATGTGTGGGCCCTTCCCACTGTGTTTCAGTGGGCTGGTTCATGGAAGGATACCTCTGGCTTGGTGACAGCACCTTCAAATATGACTGGCTTGTATGAATACCCTGTCATTTTTGGGCTTTCTATTCTGTTACACGACTTCAGAGGGCTGGCTGGAAAAATGCACAGAGATCAATAAAATCTCACTATGATGAATTATATGAAGCTCTTGAAGAATTTGCATAAGAGTAATTTATGACTTCTTCACCCAAAGGGTGATTAACAAGTGGAATTCACTGCCACAGGAGGTGGCGGCGGCTACAAGCATAGCCAGCTTCGTGAGGGTATTGGATAAACATATGGAGCATAGGTCCATCAGTGGCTATTAGCCACAGCATATTGTTGGAACTCTCTGTCTGGGGCAGTGATGCTCTGTACTCTTGGTGCTTGGGAGGGGCAGCAGGGTGAGGGCTTCTGGTGTCCTGGCCCCACTGATGGACCTCCTGATGGCACCTAGTTTTTTTGGCCACTGTGTGACACAGAGTGTTGGACTGGATTGGCCATTGGCCTGATCCAACATGGCTTCTCTTCTTATGACCAGCGAATGAAGATCATCTCCATTCGCTGGTAAGAAATTATTCTTATGCAGATCCTGGATCATTCCAGTGTCTGCATTATTTTACTGAAGCAGAAGTTGCAGAATGTTGGTGCCACTCTCAAAAAGGCCCTGCTCTTTCCTCACATCAATCTGGCTTCAGAGAAAAGGTTCGACTCTGAATAAATCCCCTCTGATCTTATTTTAGGAAGGGGCTTGTTAGAGGGGAGCCACTCCCAGAGGGGTTTTTTTTGGCAGTCACAAATGCAAACACTCCAGACAAAACTTCCAAAGCACCCACTCGAACAGTCTTTCCCTGTTAAGTCAGATCACGTAGAATTCCGGTCCTCAGTATATGGCAATCAAACAACGTGTATTTGTTCTAGATGGGAGCCCTGAAAAACCCTGAAGCCATCCCTTGTATAGCTGGAATCTTTTCATGCCTGTAAAGTATTGGCTTGAAGGTTCAGAGTTCTTTCCCTGCTCCCTCTGTAAATAAATAATAATCTTTCGACGAGTGAACTCTGTGTGGTCCTGGGGAATATGCAGTAAACCAGTTCCTGTGCCAGAACTTTGTGATGCGTTCTCCTATAGTTAATTTGGGGGGGGGGGGGGAGGAGATTAGGGAAGAGCTGGAGAAGCAGAAAAGGAACGGGGGCTGACTCGAGAGGGAAGCTGTTTTGCTTCATCTGCAAATGGCACTTTTCAAGCCTTTGATCGTCCCGGTAGAAGATGAGCGGTGCCCAGGGATGCGTCTCTGCTCCTTTCTGACAGCACCTGCCACGCATTTATAAAAGATGTTACGCATATACAAAAATTTTTTATAAATTAGTATATCTCTTTTGAGGGAGGCAAGAAAGGAGCAGGAAATGTTAGACTTTGTTCTTACGCTGGGATCTCCTGGAGTGGGCAACGTCGCAATAAGCGAGGGGATTTAGCCTGTGCGAGGGGAGAGAGTCGGCTTCGAGAAGCGAAGATGGTTTATTCGGAAACTTTTTAATGAAATGGCTGGAGGCTGTTTTGATTTCCAAACAAGGTTGGAGGCGCGCGAACGTGCGCCCGGATTCCGGTCTCTGGATGCTGTCCGCAAAATTAAGGGGAAGGAGGCGTCCTTTGGAAGAGACTGGGATCTGTTTCAAGTCATCCTTCCTCAACCCAAAAGGCCCAGGAGACTCAGATACGATGGGATGCGATGAACAAGGTTTCCTTTGACGTTTACAAAAAAAAAGAATTATGATGATTTGTATGCTTGGAGAAACCTTTACCGGTAATGAATGCTGATTCTTCTTTCTCTCGCAAAAAGAATTGCCACAATTTACATGCAAAACCAGGATTTTAAAGAAGGATATTGGAATAAATGTAATGCAACACAGTATAATAGCACAGAATTTAGACAAAAGTTAAAACCATATTAAATAGAAGGTTCTAATGCGCTATTATCTAAACAGCAGCCTGTTTGCATAACATCTGTAAATGGCCTTTGGGAATGATTTGGCATGTAGTTAGTTTTTAGTCTCTTCGATGCAAAGAAGAGTAGGTTTTTATAGCCTGCTTTTCTCTGCCCCGAGGGGTCTACAAGTGGCTTCCAGCTGCCTTCCCTTCCTCTTCCTGCTGCAGGCACCTCGTGAGGGAAGGTAGGGCTGAGAGTGTCCTGAGAGAACTGCAGCTGGCCCAAGGTCCCCCCATCACACGGAGCAGACTCTGTTTAATCATGTCGGTAATTCCCCATACTTTGTTTAGCTAACACTGTGCTATTGGGGTGAGGTGGGGTTAGGTTGATTTCCTGTGCTTGGCTAAGTTGACTATACAAACTGTAAAAAGGTAAAGGTGAAGGTAGTCCCCAGTGCAAGCACCAGTCGTTTCCGACTCTGGAGTGACGTCGCATCATGACGTTTTCACGGCAGACTTTTTTTTAATGGGGTGGTTTGCCATTGACTTCCCCGGTCATCTACACTTTCCCCCCAGCAAGCTGGGGACTCATTTTACAAATTTCAAGATTGTTCAGTGTTCCTTAGTTCTGTTTTTGTTGCACTTCGCTAGAAATGCATATTTACATGCTTGGCGTGAAAGCTTTATTGTTTCCGGTGGCTATCTTATATTAAGAACATAAAAACATAAGAGAAGCCGTGTTGGATCAGGCCAGTGGCCCATCCAGTCCAACACTCTGTGTCACACAGTGGCCAAAATACACACACACACACATATTGCTTATCTTCACACCGGTTCCGGTTGTATTTACTAATGCTACCTGAACGCAGCTTCTGCTGGGATTGAACTTGGGTTGTGAGCAGAGAGCTTGGGCTGCAGTACTGCAGCTTTACCATTCTGCGCCACGGGGCTGCTAACATTGTCCTGAGCGCCCCCCAAATAAGGGCAAAGGAGAGACAACCCTGGGTTTCGGCGGGGCTGCAAACCCTGGAACATTGTGGAGCCAGGTTTTTGTCCTTGGTACTGAAAGCCTCGCCTGGGTGCCATTGCTGATATTTGAGCTTGCCTTGCCAAACTCTTGGAAGATTTAGCCGTTTGTTTTCTGATGGGCATCATCAAATCACTACACTGTCACCGATGCCTCGCAGTGATCCCGGTGACTTACTTTCTGAGAGAGGGTAGCGTGGCAGTGCTATTCAACCTTAGCTGTTGAGATCGATATCTGTAAGCAGGAGACTGATTTTAATAAAAGGACTCTCTCGGCTTTCCTATCTCGGTGACAGATAGGCCCCAGCTAACATAAATCCTCGCTTTGGTCCTGTCACTCTTCTCGCTTGGCGTGACACATGTGTCATGATGTGGAATACAGAACCTTCCAAAAGTTGGGGAGTGGCCCTTGGGGTAGCCGGGAGCTCATTTTTCCAATTCCTCCTGGAACCTTGAAACCCGCCAGCCAAAACTAGCTCCGAGGGGGGAGCGCTTTACATCAGACTTGCAAATTAGACTGCCCAGACTGCTAGGTGAAAACTCATGGGCATTCAATGAAATTGCTGAGTAGCCGGGTTAGAATGGATAAAAGGAAGTACTACTTCATCCAAAGGGTGATTAACATGTGGAATTCACTGCCACAGGACGTGGTGGCGGCTACAAGCATAGCCAGCTTCCAGAGCGGTTTGGATAGAAATATGGAGCAGAGGTCTATCAGTGGCTATTAGCCACAGCATATTATTGGAACTGTCTGGGGCAGTGATGCTCTGTATTCTTGGTGCTTGGGGGGGGGGGGGCAAAAGGTGTTCTAACCCCACTTGTGAACCTTTTTTTTTTTTGGCCACTGTGTGACACAGAGTGTTGGACTGAATGGGCCATTGGCCTGATCCAACATGTCTTCTCTTATGTTCTCTCAGGCTCTGAAATTCAGAGTGGAGGGATGGGATATAAATCCTCCTCCAGAGAGCCAATCTGGTTTATTGGTTAAGTGTGTGAACTCTTATCTGGAAGAACTGGGTTTGATCCCCCTGTCCTCCTTTTGCAGCTGCTGGAATAGCCTTGGGTCAGCCATAGTTCTCACAGAACTGTCCTTGAAAGGGCAGCTTCTGGGAGAGCTCTCTCACCCCCACGTACCTCACAGGGTGTCCGTTGTGCCAGGGGGGGAGAAAGGTCAAAGAGGTTGTGAACCGCTCTGAGATTCAAAGTGAAGGGCAGGGTATAAATCCAATGCCTTCTTCTGTCTCCTCCTAAGTGGGCCTTTGGTAAATGTTTGATCTGGGGCACTCGCCCTGGGAGAGGTTGCGCCTTTCCTCCGAGATCAATGTGTCCCTGTCATTAGGCTTTCCCCTCTTATTTTAACGCATGTGCAGAAATCTCATAAGGACAAGCAGATCGCTTTAGACATTGTGCCTAGTGCTATCCATGTGTGTTTGCTTAGGTGGTAAATATGCACGCCAGAGTCTGTAGAGCTGTATTTATTTGCGCTGCACATTAGCAAACAAAAAGAAATATGTCTGGGTTTGATGCTTACTGACTATTACTGATTATGTTACTATATGTGTGGTAGCGAGGATCTTGCTGTCACTCACCGGCAGCCCATTTGTAGAATGGGCTCACCGATGAATATATTCAGTGAATGAAATCCTCTATAATGCAGTGTTGACTGCAGAGGACAACGTTGCCTTTACCAATGATAATCGGGCCTTTTTTGGGGGGGGGGGAGTAGGAACTCCTTTGCATATTAGTCAATCCCCCAAGACAGTGGTCTCCAACCTTTTTGGCACCAGGGACCAGTTTTGTGGAAGACAGTTTTTCCACGGACTGGGGTGGTGGTGGGGGACAGCGATGGTTTCAGGATGATACAATTGTGCACTTTATTTTGGTGTCATGGTTAAGTGTGTGGATTCTTATCTGGGAGAACCGGGTTTGATTCCCCACTCCTCCACTTGCAGCTGCTGGAATGGCCTTGGGTCAGCCAGAGCTCTCTTATCTGGGAGAACCGGGTTTGATTCCCCACTCCTCCACTTGCAGCTGCTGGAATGGTTTGGGGTCAGCAATAGCTCTATTATCTGGGAGAACTGGGTTTGATTCCCCACTCCTCCACTTGCACCTGCTGGAATGGCCTTGGGTCAGCCATAGCTCTCTTATCTGGGAGAACCGGTTTTGATTCCCCACTTCTTCACTTGCAGCTGCTGGAATGGCCTTGGGTCAGCCATAGCTCTCTTATCTGGGAGAACCAGGTTTGATTCCCCACTTGCAGCTGCTGGAATGGCCTTGGGTCAGCCGTAGCTCTCTTATTTTGGAGAACTGGGTTTGATTCCCCACTCCTCCATTTGCAGCTGCTGGAATGGCCTTGGGTCAGCCGTAGCTCTCTTTTCTAGGAGAACTGGATTTGATTCCCCACTCGTCCACTTGCAGCTGCTGGAATGGCCTTGGGTCAGCCATAGCTCTCTTATCTGGGAGAACCGGGTTTGATTCCCCACTTCTTCACTTGCAGCTGCTGGAATGGCCTTGGGTCAGCCATAGCTCTCGTATCTGGGAGTACCAGGTTTGATTCCCCACTTGCAGCTGCTGGAATGGCCTTGGGTCAGCCGTAGCTCTCTTATCTGGGAGAACCGGGTTTGATTTCCCACTCCTCCACTTGCAGCTGCTGAAATGGCCTTGGGTCAGCTGTAGCTCTCTTACCTGGGAGAACCGGGTTCGATTCCCCAGTTCTCCACTTGCAGCTGCTAGAATGGCCTTGGGTCAGCCATAGCTCTCACAGAGTTGTCCTTAAAAGGGCCGCTTCTGCGAGAGCTCTCTCAGCCCCACCCACCTCACAATGTGTCTGTTGTGGGGCAGGAAGATAAAGGAGATTGGGAGCCACTCTGAGATTCGGAGTGGAGGGCAGGATATAAATCCAATGTCGTCTTATTACTACATTGCAATATATAATGAAATATACAGCTCACGACCTAGTTGCTGACAGGCCATGGATTGGTACTGGTCCATGGCCCAGGGGTAGGGGACCCCCACTCCAAGAGATTACAGGGGTCTTAGTGCAGGGCCTACGGTAAGCTCCAGGAGGATTGGCTACATCAGGGGTGTGTGGCCTAATATGCAAAGGAGTTCTTGCTACCCTGATAATGAACAGTTTATTCTATCCATGGATCTTTGATCTGTCAGGTTGGGCATGGTGCCTCCTTATCTTGGTGGTCCAGGAAGTTATTGGGTCATCTTATATTCTAATGGTCAAATGCGGATACTTCAATCCACAGATTGGGACCTCATGGTCATAAACTTGAGGAACCTCCCGGGTTTGCAGAAAAATCTGAAATAGTTAAAAAATTACATTGGGGGTTTCCTGAAAATAAAAACTTTGCACATGCACAGATACCATTCCTGTCTTTGTCACAGATAGTGGGTGGGGGTGGCCAGGGACTTATGTGGGTCTGGTGGCAGAGAAGAAAAAGAAGACGACTGTAGATTTATACCCCGCCCTTCTCTCTGAATCAGAGTTTCACAGCAGGTTGCAATCTCCTATATCTTCTCCCCCCCCCCCACAACAGACACCCTGTGAGATAGGTGGGGCTGAGAGAGCTCTCCCAGAAGCTGCCCTTTTAAGGACAGTTCTGAAAGAGCTCTGGCTGACCCAAGGCCACTCCAGCAGCTGCAAGTGGAGGAGTGGGGAATCAAACCTGGTTCTCCCAGATAAGAGT
The DNA here is from genome assembly GCF_032191835.1 of Heteronotia binoei. Classification (NCBI taxonomy): domain Eukaryota; kingdom Metazoa; phylum Chordata; class Lepidosauria; order Squamata; family Gekkonidae; genus Heteronotia; species Heteronotia binoei. The sequence continues at coordinate 74,312,988 of NC_083233.1, read as the reverse complement.
CCGTGCGCAACCACTACACCAAACTGGCTCCCAGAAAGGTGAGAGGGGGTAGGGATATGCCCATGAGTTTTGTGAGTTGCGACTTGTGCACTTCTAAATTCAACTCGGGTGGCAAAAAGCACCGTCAAGTCACAGCTGACTTGTGGCGACCTTGGAGCGTTTTCAGTGCAAGCTACTGACCAGAGTGGTTTGCCGTTGCCTGCCTCTGCAGAGCTGACCCTGCTTAGCTTCTGAGATCGGAGGCGATCAGGCTAGCGTAGGCCAACCAGGCGTCAAACCCCACAATTGGATGAAAGCAGCACACTTGTTCCTTAGCCTATATTGCGGGGGTGGCCAACGGTAGCTCTCCAGATGTTTTTTTGCCTACAACTTCCATCAGCCCCAGCCATCGGCCATGCTGGCTGGGACTGATGGGAGTTGTAGGCAAAAAACATCTGGAGAGCTACCGTTGGCCACCCGTGCTATATTGAAATCTGGACATGCAGAAGAACATGGAGACTTTTTTGGGGGTGCTTTTCTTGTGCAAGCTAGCCTGATCTTGTCGGATCTTGCAAGCTAAGCAGGGTTGGCCCTGCCTAGTATTTGGATGGAGGACTTCCCTCCCCAGGCCCAGGAAATCCAGGGTCACAATGCAAAGGCAGGCAATAGAAAACCACCTCTGCACATCTCTTGCCTTGCAAACTCTGTGAGTTTACCCTATGTCAGTAGCGACGATGGCAATCAGGGCTTTTTTTTGTAGCAGGAACTCTTTTGCATATTTGGCTACACCCTCCTGATGTAAGCCAATCCTCCTGAAGCTTCCAGTAGGCCCTGCACGAAGAGCCCTGTAAGCTCCTGGAGGATTGGCTACATCAGGGGTATGTGGCCTAACGTGCAAAGGAGTTCCTGCTACAAAAAAGCCCTGTCTTTGCATATCAGGCCATCCCCCCCCCCCCCCGATGTATCCAATCCTCTAAGAGCTTACAGGGCTTTTAGTACAGGGCCTACTGGAAGCTCTAGGAGGATTGGCTACATCAGGGGGTGCAGCCTAATATGCAAAGGAGTTCCTGCTACAAAAAAAGCCCTGATGGCAATAAATAAATAAATCTTATTTACATATTTGTAAACTTTTGTTTTTTCCCTTTCCTGTCTCTGGCTGGAAAGCAGATCCTGGCCTTTGCTGTGAATAGAAACCTGTTTCTTCCACGCTTGGCGAGCACTAAGCAAAGAGGCACTCTATTTCCCCCCCCCCCTTTTGCTGTTGATGGGAAAATAACGAGCGGGGTGAGCAGAGAGAAATGGGTTTTGGATGCAGCATGGAAGAGCTTGTCACAACAGGCCTCCTTAGCAATACGCGGCCACAGTTGCTGCAACAATTCCTATTGATTGGATCTTGGGAGAAAAGGCAGCCCCAGTAGCAGAGGGAGGCGTAGCAAAGAGCCTGGAATGCATCACGTGCTGAGGCCAGGACTTTGGATTGATCCACATGACCTAAAGGTGCAGCCATAGCCGTTAGTATGGCTACATGTTTTTCTGGGTTCACGGTTGTGCAGTTTATTCAGATGGGAGACTGACCCTGAGAGATCCTGCGGCCTGTTGCAGGACTTTGGTTTTTTTGAAGGGAAGTTGGTGACGGTGTGATGTAATGTCTGGCAGTCAAATCAGGATTCGAGAGCTCTGGGTTCAGATCCTTACCCTTCTGTAAAAATTGCTGCCGACCTTGGGCCAGTTCCCAATCGGTCAGACTAGCCTACCTTGCTGGGCTGTTGTGAGGGCAGAATGCAAACGGTGGGAACGATGCATACCGTGCAGAGGAAGATAAGGATGAAAATGTTAGATGGATTGGGGGGACGCTTTGACACTGGGAAAGTGGAAATGCAAATTAGCTGGGGTTTCTCCCCTTTTTTCTTAGAGTTTTTTTGGGGGCATGTGCGGACACACGTGCCTGGAAGTCATGGTGTCTTCTGGCGACCCCTAGTGGGGCCAAGATGTTTCAGAGAGGTGCTTGCTATTTCCCACCTCTGCATCCCAGCCCTGGTATTCCTTGGAGTTCTCCCATCCAAATACTTGCCAGGATCCATATGGCTAACCTTAGACAAGTAGTATCCCAGATTAATATATAATAATAATAAATTTTATTTATATCCCGCCCTCCCCGCCGAAGCAGGCTCAGGGCGGCTAACAGGACATGGTGTGTACCATGATTATTATACAAGTCAATTATAAAATACAGTTAATAAATACCTTTAAAAAACAGTACATAATTTTTTTTAAAAAAAACTACAATAAATTAAAGGTGCTACATCCAGTAAGGTATATTCAGATGGCTAGATGTCGCTTTCAGGGTTCCTTATAGACTTGTTGAAAGAGGGTGGTTTTGCAAGCCCTGCGGAACTGGTTAAAGTCCCGCAGGGCTCGCACTTCCTCCGGTAGCTGATTCCACCAGTGGGGGGCCATTATTGAGAAGGCCTGCTCCCTCGTTACTTTCAGTTTGGCCTCCTTTGGTCCAGGGATCTTTAGAAGACTTTGAGAGCTGGATCTCAGTACTCTCTGGGGAACATGTGGGGAGAGGCGGTCCCTAAGGTAGGCAGGTCCTCGGCCATATGGCATTTCAATTTTAAGTATTTTATATTACGCAACCCGTAGGTAGCTACAATTTTACTGATTGTTAGATATATTTTAAAGTATATACGAAGGGTTGCTGACTGAATAACGATGCCTAGTTAGGCTAGATTTATTGACTAAATGTTTAAACGTACATATTCTTGCTCTGTAGTGTGTAGATGGCTGAATGTTTTTTTTTAGACTTTTTGTATGCCGGGTTTGCTGTTCAATTTTTGTCTTCTTGAACTGTTATCAAGAAAGTGATGACCTTTGGCTAATAAACCTCTGGGCATCAGGCCTGCTTAGCTTCTGAGATCTGACGAGGTCAGGTTTGCCTGGGCCAGGGGTGGGGAACAGTGGCTCTCCAGTTGTTTTTTTTTGCCTACAACTCCCATTAGCCTCAGCCAGCATGGCCAATGGCTGGGGCTGATGGGAGTTGTAGGCAAAAAACAGCTGGAGAGCCACTGTTCCCCGCCCCTGGCCTGGGCTGTCCAGCTCAGGGAAACTTGAGTTTTTTTCCCCTTAACGTCCAAAGTGGAACTTTGCTAGCCTGTCGCACCCGACGGTGCTGTTCTTGTGGTCCAGATGCAGAGGAAGCCTGCACATCAGAACAGAGGAGGAGAGACGCTCAAGTTCCGCTTGGATGAGGAAAAAACAGGTTATATAGAAAGAGGACATGAGCCATCCGCAGTTCCTGTCTTCCGTGGTAGGGGGCGCCAGCTCCAGGTTGGGAAATTCCTGGCAATTTGGGGGTGGAGCCTAGAGAGGGTGGGTTGCGGTTTGGAGAGAGGCCTCAGAAGGGCATGATGCTATGGAAACCACTCTCCAAAGCAGCCATTCCACACACACCCCCCCCACCAAAGGAAGCTGATCTCTGCAGACTGGAGGTCAGTTACAATTATGGGCTGGGCTTCTTTTTTTTGTAGCAGGAATTCCTTTGCGTATTGGGCCACACACCCCTGATGTAGCCAATCCTCTTGGAGCTTCCAGTAGGCCCTGTACTAAGAGCCCTGTAAGCTCTTGGAGGGCTACATCAGAGGGGTGTGGCCTAATATGCAAAGGAGCTTCTGTTACAAAAAAAAAAAAAGCCCTGATTCTGGGACATCTTCAGGTCCCACCCAGAGAATACCTTTATGAAATGGACCACAGGGTAGAGATTAGATCCATTAAAGCACCGTGTGCAGAAAAATAATTCTTGAAAGCAGCTTTAAAAACCACCTATGTATATTGGTAAAGTGATCATAGAGCTGGAAGGGATCTCCAGTGGCATCTAGTCCAACCCCTTGCACAGTGCAGGAAATTCACAAATACCTCCCCCTAAATTCACAGGATCCTCATTGCTGTCAGATGGCGATCCAGCCTCTGTTTAAAAACCGCCAAGGAAGGAGAGCCCACCACCTCTCGAAGAAGCCTGTTCCACTGAGGAACCGCTCTAATGGTCAGGACGTTCTTCTTAATTTCAACCCGTTGGTTCTGGTCTTACCTTCTGGGGTCACAGAAAACAATTCCACACCATCCTCTATATGACGGTCCTTCAGATACTTGAAGATGGCGATTGTATCACCTCTCAGTCTCCTCTTCTGTGGACTAAACATGGCCAGCTCCTTCAACCTTTCTTCATAGGACTTGATATTATATGTTGTTCTAATAGGCTATATCCCTGTGGGCTGAAGGAACAGACCATGTACTTTTATCCTGTAGATTCTGTTGTGATTTACCTGCATCTTATCTGGATCCTAGATTGCAGTCCCCAGAGGGCCAATCTGATGAAAGCAAGATAGTAAGCTTACTAGCCTCAAATAAGGCGGAAACCATCGATCTGGTGGCAAACTTCCTTTACTGTGCTTAGAAAAGGAGAAGTCCGTTTAGAATGTTTAATTAACCACCTTTTTTCCTGCTTCCTTGATTTGATACTGTTGTTATGCCAGTGAAGGCTCTGTGACTATATGTTGTTCTACTTTCCCCCTAACATTACAGTTAGAATTATTTCCCTGCACGCTTTGTATTTAAAGGTTATACCCACCCGGAAGATAGCATCCCTACATTCCTACCATCCTCTGATTCACTCACCTGAGAATCAGCCCTTAAGGAGGTGGCTTTGGGAAGGGGAGGGCTCTCGGTGCTATATATAGTCCACTTTCCAAAGCAGCCTTTTTCTCCAAGGGAGCTGATCTCTGTAGACTGAAGAGTGGCTGGCAGTTTTAGCCACGCAGACAATTACGAAGCACCCAGATTCGGAGTCTTACATTCTGCAGACTCTCCGGAATGCGAAAATTTCATCCGAGGTGGCAAGGCATATAAACACATACCTGTGGCTTAAGACTGTGGCCGTTATCCTTGGCAGGCCTCATTTTGGGCAGGAGGTCGCAGGAGCAGAGCTCCAGAACCTCTAGGTGTGTCGAACATGCAGCCCGAGGGCTGAATCAGGCCCCCTAAAGGGCTCCTATCAGGCCCCCGAGCAACTGGCTCTTGTCTGCTTCCTTCTCCCTCTCTCTTGCTTCCTTCTGCATCACAGCTTGCTTTGCAATTGCAAGGCTTGCTCAATTGCACAGGAGCTGCAGAGCAACACCTCGATTTTCTCCATTGGTTGAGGCTCCACCCTCTCCTGGTTCCCTGGGGAGGGAGGGAAAGAGCCAGAGCTTCTTTTGCCCAGTTCCCTGGATCCCCTGGGAGAAATACAAAGAAAGACCTTTAAGACCAACAAGTGCTAATGTTTTAAGCATGTTTTATACCCCACCCTTCTCTCTGATTAAGAGAGAAGGGTGGGGTATAAATCTGTAGTCTTCCTCCTCCTCTTCTTATAATAATAATAATAATAAAAAATTATTTATACCCCGCCCTCCCCGCCGGGGCAGGCTCAGGGCGGCTTACAGAATGTGGCAAAAGCCATGTTAAAACAATAAAACAGTTATACATTTCAATAGCATTTAAAATTTACCATTCAATTTACATAATATAAAAGTCTAAAATCAATCTAAAATAATCTCATCAATTTCCTATCTCGATTGCTGATGTTAGTGATGGCATGGTGTTCATTTCGGGTTCCATCTTGGAAGGCTAGCCGGAAGAGGGCGGTTTTGCAGGCCCTACGGAATTGGATAATATCCCGTAGGGCCCGCACCTCTTCCGGCAGTTGGTTCCACCATTGGGGTGCTTTTATAGAGAAGGCCTGTTCTCTAGTTGTTTTTAGTTTGGCCTCCTTTGGCTCAGGTACTTCCAGAAGGTTTTGTGAGCTGGATCGCAGTGCTCTCTGGGGAACATATGGAGAGAGGCGGTCCCTAAGGTAAACAGGTCCTCGGCCATATAGGGCTTTAAAGGTAATAACCAGCACCTTGTAACGAACTCGGTAAGTAACTGGCAGCCAATGCAGCTCTCGCAGCCCAGCCTGCACATGTTCCCACCGAGGTAGGCCCAATAGCAGTCTAGCTGCTGCATTCTGCACTAGCTGCAGCTTCCGAGTTCGGCACAGGGGCAGCCCCATGTAGAGGGCATTACAGTAGTCTAGCCTCGAGGTGACCGTTGCATGGATCACTGTTGCCAGGTCATTGCGCTCCAGGAAGGGAGCCAACTGCCTCGCCCGCCTAAGGTAGAAAAAGGCGGATTTGGCAGTGGCTGCTATCTGGGCCTCCATTGTCAAGGAAGACTCCAGTAACACTCCCAAGCTCCTGACCCTGCGCACTGGTACCAGTGATGCACCATCAAAAGCTGGAAGGGAGATCCCTCCCTCTGGACCATCACGTCCTAGACAAAGGACCTCTGTCTTCGCTGGATTCAGTTTCAGCCCACTCGACCTGATCCAGTCTGCCATGGCTTGCAGCGCCCGGTCCAAATTTATAGGAACATCGGCGGCCCGGCCGTCCATCAATAGATAGAGCTGGGTGTCATCCGCATACTGGTGGCAACCCAGCCCATATCTTCGGGCAATCTGGGCAAGGGGGCGCATGTAGATGTTAAATAACATCGGGGAGAGAACTGCTCCCTGAGGAACCCCACAGTTAAGTGAGTGTCTCTGGGACAGCTCCCCCCCAATTGCCACCCTTTGTCCCCGACCCTCCAGGAAAGAGGAAAGCCATTGCAAGGCTAACCCCTGAATCCCTGCGTTGGCGAGGCGGCGGGTCAGCAGCCGGTGGTCGACGATATCGAACGCGGCCGAAAGGTCTAACAACAGCAATACTGCCACACCGCCTCGATCCAGGTGTCGCTGGAGATCATCCATGAGGGCGACCAGAACCGTTTCTGTCCCATGGCCTGGGCAGAAGCCGGACTGGAATGGATCTAAAGTGGAAGCGTCATCCAGGAAGCTCTGTAATTGCAACGCCACAGCCCTCTCTATAAGCTTGCCCAAAAAGGGCAAGTTTGAGACTGGCCGGTAGTGAGCCAATTCGGCCGGGTCTGATGTAGCTTTTTTCAGGAGGGAGTGGACCACTGCCTCCTTCAGAGGGGTTGGAAAAGAACCCTCCGAAAGAGATCTATTTATGTTGTCCCGTATAGACCATCTCAGCTCCTCCTGGCAAGCTTTAATTAGCCAGGATGGGCACGGGTCTAGATCACAAGTTGTAGGGCGTGCAATAGAGAGGATCCTGTCGACCTCCTCTAGGTCGAGCGGGTCGAAGCGATCCAGGATCAAACCAGAAGACAGGCACGGAGCCTCAAGTTCACATACTGTATCTAATATGGCGGGGCAGTCATGGCGGAGCGATTGGACTTTGTTTGCAAAGAATTTCGCGAATGCCTCACAGCCTATCTCTAATTCTTTAACATTTGGTTTGCCTTGAGGCAATGTAGTAAGGTTCCGAATTATCTTAAATAATTGTGCCGGGCGTGAATTTGCAGACGCAATCTTGGCCCCAAAGTATATTTTCTTTGTGGCTTTGACTGCCATCTCATAGGACCTCATAAACTCTCTATAAGATGCTCTAGCCGCTTCGTCGTGAGTACGCCGCCATTGCCTCTCTAGCCATCTGAGGCCTTGTTTCAGCTGGCGTAGTTCCGGGGTATACCACGGCGCCAGCCTAGTCCAGGGTCGCAGAGGGCGTCGGGGTGCAATCTCGTCAATGGCCCTGGAAAGCCGGCTATGCCAGGTCTCAACCAGGTCATTGAGGGAATCGCCAGAGGGCCAGGGATCCCGCAGGGCCATTTGGAACCGTTCCGGGTCCATCTGGCTTCGCGGGCGAGTCATAATACGCTCGTCGCCTAGACAGGTTTGACGTGGAGCGTCCATACAAGCCCTAAGGGCGAGGTGGTCTGACCATGGCACCGCTTTTGCGATTATATCGTCCACCATGACCCCGGCCGCAAAGATCAGGTCTAACGTGTGCCCGGCCTGATGCGTGGGAGATGTAACAAATTGAGAGAGCCCTAGCGTCGCCATGGATGACACTAGGTCCGTCGCCAAACTGGAGGCCGGGTCATCCGCATGGATGTTGAAGTCACCCAGGATCACCAGCCTTGGGTGCTCCAACGCGCAGCCTGCCACAGCCTCGAGCAGGGACGGTAAGGCGCCGGCTGGTGCGCTAGGCGAACGGTACACCAGCCAAATCGCCAACCCCCCCTCCAACTTCCCATGCCAGACCAGCACATTCAATGCCTTCGATCTTTGGGGCCGGGAGCACCCTAAAGGAGTAAGCCTCTCGTATGAACAACGCCACTCCTCCCCCCCGCCCGCTAGTCCGTGATTGGTGAAAGACTGAGTAACCCGGGGGAGCTGTTTGTGTGAGGGCCACCGTATCTCCCTCTTGAACCCAGGTCTCAGTCACGCAAGCCAGGTCCACGTCCTGCTCGAGTATAAACTTTCAGAGGACAGAGGTCTTATTATTAATGGACCTAGCATTGCATAACACCAATGACGGAGGCAGGTCATCCAAACTGGCCCCACTACCTGTCACCGTTGGGATGGGATACAGACAGGAAGGTGGTCGAGCACTGACTGGTCTCAGCCCCCTTCCCCTATATCGTCGCCTGTTCCCACCGCCATACCTCCCCCTCCCCAGGAGCACTGGAATCCCTGGGCCAATCATCTCCGCTGGTGGGATCGTTGTCATAGCCACCGCCTCTAATGCCGGTTAGCACTACCCCCAAATCTCCCTCCGATCTACTCCACCCACTAGCTCCCCGTTCCAATCAACCCGTTCAAGCCCAACCCAAATCTCCCCTTGTACATTGATTGGTAAAATACATAAGTTAAATCAGTGGCAATAATTGACTATAGATCTTCTTCTTCTTCTTTTATCTGTCTTACCTGTAGACTTGGAGGTCAGTTGTAATTCTGGGAGATCTTCAGGCTTGGCGGGAAGGTTGGTAAATCCTATTCCTTGGCAATATCCAAAGTGCTCCTGACCCAGCCACAGTGGTGTCCAGCTGCTGTGTAAGGCTTGGGTATGTGTGTGTTTGTGGGATCTTGGCTTTCTCTGCGTGCCAACTGGCACAGTCTTGGGCCTTAATTGGGTTAATAGGATGCACTGCTGAACTTGTAATGTGTCCCTGGTTCGGTTCATTTAGCTGATGAATTGGTGACCTTTGGAGCGGCGTGCCTAATACCTCTAACTGTGATTGGCAGAGCGAAGGGGAAGACCATCCAGGATCTAGGAGGGGCTACGGCACAGTGGCAGAGCATCTGCTTGGCATGCAGAAGGTCCCTAGTTTGATCCCCGGCATCTCCAGTTCCAAAGAAGCAGGCATTGGGTGATGTGAAAGGCCCTCTCTGCTCGAGACCCTGGAGAGCTGCTGCCAGCCTGAGTAGACAAGACTGACCTCGATAGACTGATGGTCTGATTCAGTATAATGTGTGAGCTCTCAATGGCAGGGCTTTTTTTGTAGCAGGAACTCCTTTGCATATTAGGCTACACCCCCCTGATGCAGCCAATCCTCCAAGAGCTTACAAAGCCAGGGCTGGATTAACAATTAGGCAAAGTAGGCACTGGCCTATAGGCCCCCATGCCTTTAGGGGTCCCGGGCTGACTTTCCCTCCCATTTCCCCCCTGCTTGCAGCCCTCCCAGCCTGCACGCGCAGCCAGCAACTGGGCTGCTGTTTGCCCGACTTGCCTGGTGCGGCTGCTGGCGTAGTTGCCGAGTTTGCCTCTCTCCGCCTCTCCCCCACAGCTTTGTTAAAGAGGCTTTGGAGAAGGTGCCTGCAGGCTGCAGCGGGGGCGGGCATGGGTGGTGGGGCGGGCGCTCCAACTCTGAAATAATTTGCGAGGGGCCCCTCAAGATTTTGACTGGCTAGGGGCTTCCACAGGGTTTCATCCGGCACCGTAGAGAGTTCTTCTTACAGGGCCTACTATAAGCTTTGGGAGGATTGGCTACATCGGGGGGGGGGGGTGAAGCTTAATATGCGAAGGAGTTCTTGCTACAAAAAAAAAAAAGCTCTGCTCATTGGAAGGAAGGAAGAAGACGACAACATTGGATTTATATCCCGCCCTCCACTCGAGAGTCTCAGAGCGGCTCACAATCTCCTTTACCTTCCTCCCCCACAACAGACACCCTGTGAGGTAGATGGAAATATTGGATTTATATCCTGCCCTCCCCTCCGAAGAGTCTCAGAGTGCCTCACAATCTCCTTTCCCTTCCTCCCCCACAACAGACACCCTGTGAGGTAGATGGAAATATTGGATTTATATCCTGCCCTCCCCTCCGAAGAGTCTCAGAGTGCCTCACAATCTCCTTTCCCTTCCTCCCCCACAACAGACACCCTGTGAGGTAGATGAAGATATTGGATTTCTATCCCGCCCTCCACTCCGAAGAGTCTCAGAGCGGCTCACAATCTCCTTTCCCTTCCTCCCCCACAACAGACACCCTATGAGGTGGGTGGGGCTGGAGAGGGCTCTCACAGCAGCTGCCCTTTGAAGGACAACCTCTGCCAGAACTAGGGCTGACTGAAGGCCATTCCAGCAGCTGCAAGTGGAGGAGTGGGGAATCAAACCCGGTTCTTCCAGATAAGAGTCCGTGCACTTAACCACTACACCAAACAGTTTACAGTTGTTTCATGTAACGCACCAAAGGCTGGGGCTCTGACAAGAGGGCACAGGAAGGTTTAGGAAGGCAGTGTGGGCCTCTGAGCACCTACAGCACACAATTCAGAAATGTTGCAGAGGCTCTCTTCCTACCCTTCATCTCTTTGAAACGTCTCTTTGATCAAAACAAAATTGATTTGAAACGGACTACAAGACTGCTGGATTTTTGAGAGGACCTGGGTAAAGAGGAATTGCAGCCATTTTTTTTCTTAATCATGGCAGGTTTGGGGCGGTGTAGATATTGTCACGACTGGCGGTATGGGACAGGGGTGGGGGAGAGCAAGGGTGAGCTCCGATGATGGGTGAGCGGGCAACTAGTTGGGCTACTGAGGTTGTGGATTAAGGAGTCAGAAGCTCTGAGATAGAGAAGCAGGACAGGTGGTTAAGAGTGTAAGAGTATAAGGGGAGCCTTCTGGATCAGACCAATGGTCCATCTAGTCCAGCATCCTGCCTCAGACAGTGGCCAACCAGCTCCTCTGGCGGGACAACAACAGGGCAGCGAGGCTGAGGCCTTCATAAGAACATTAGCAGAGCCCCATTGGATCAGTTCAGTGGTTCATCTAGTCCAGCATCCTGCCTCAGACAGTGGTCAACCAGTTCCTCTTGAGGACCAACCACAGGGCATAGGAAGAGGCCTTCCCTTGAGGTTGCCACCTGGCACTGGGATTCAGAGACTGACTGCCTCTGAACAAGTCACCTTTAGTCACCATGGCTGGTAGCCACTGATAGACTTGAACATATGAACACATGAAGCTGCCTTCTACTGAATTAGACCCTCGGTCCATCAAAGCCAGTCTTGTCTACTCAGAGTGGCAGCAGCTCTCCAGGCTCTCAAGCTGAGGTTTTTCACGCCTACTTGCCTGGACCCAGGTTGCCTTCAGTCACCATGGCTAGTAGCCACTGGCAGACCTCTCCTCCGTGAATCTGTTTCATCCCCCTTTAAGGCTACTTACTCCTGTGGCTGTTTATCATTGTCGATAGGGGTGATCCAGTGACAGTTTAGCTTTTATTCCTGAACATATTTGCTCAGACGGAGAAAATGGCTCAGAAATGGAGCCTTTATAGCTGGAGTGTCGAACGCATTTGTTATGAGGGCCTGATCTGACATAGATCTTTTCGGGTTGAGCCAGGCTATGTCGGGCCGGGCGATGTGTGTACTTATTTAATACTAGGTAGCAGAGATATAACTTTTTAAAGGACACAAACACGAATAAAGATTTTTTTTTTAAAAAAACTTAAAATAAAACATGCTTAAAACATGAGTACTTGTTGGCCTTAAAAGTGCTTTCTTTGTATTTGTCCCTTGGGATCCAGGGAAATGGGCAACGGAAGCTCTGGCTCTTTTTCTTCCCTCACCAGGGGACCAGGAGGGGGAGGAGTTTCAACCAATGGAGAAAATCAAGGTTTTGCTCTGTAGCTCCTGTGCGATTGAGCAAGCCTAGCAAAGCAAGCTGAGATGCAGATGGAAGCAAGAGAGACGGAGAAGGAAGTAGAGAAGAGCTAGTTGCTCGTGGGCCTGATTCGGCCCTCGGGCCACATGTTTGACACCCCTACTTTATAGGATTAGGTGTTGCCTTGTATTAACTTGTGTTCTGTTGAGCTAAGAGCTGCAGTATCATCTTGTGACCTTCGGCACTGGTGGCATCCAAGAGCAGCCGGGGAAGCCTGCAGCTCCCTTTTGTGGTGAGCGCAGGGAACAACACACTTAAGTCTGGGTGCCCCAGTGTTTGGCTTGATAGACCTCTTGGCCCCACTGATGGACCTCCTGATGGCACCTGGGTTTTTTGGCCACTGTGTGACACAGAGTGTTGGACTGGATGAGCCATTGACCTGATCCTATATGGCTTCTCTTATGTTCTTAGGTTGAGGGTTAGGGCTTCTAGTGTCCTGGCCCCACTGATGGACCTCTAGATGGCACCTGGTTTGTTGGCCACTGTGTGACACAGAGTGTTGGACTGGATGGGCCACTGGCCTGATCCAACATGGCTTCTCTTATGTTCTTAGGTTGAGGGTTAGGGCTTCTAGTGTCCTGGCCTCACTGGTGGACCTCCTGATGGCACCTGGTTTTGTGGCCACTGTGTTACACAGAGTTTTGGACTGGATGGGTCATTGGCCTGATCCAACATGGCTTCTGTTATGTTCTTATGTCCTGGTCCCACTGGTGGACCTCCTGATGGCAGCTGGGTTTTTTGGCCACTATGTGACACAGAGTGTTGGTCTGGATGGGCCATTGGCCCGATCCAACATGACTTCTCTTATGTTCTTATTGAGAGTCCCTGGCGCTTCACCACTGTAAGCAGTACATTTCAGAGTCTGAAATGTTCTACAGACTCGCCCAAGCATGAAGATTTCATCCTAGGTGGCAAAGCGTATAAACACAGACCTGCGCCGGGGCGACTTAAGACTCCGCGCCAATTATCCTTGGAGACCATTTCCATTTTGTGCATCCAGCGGTCTCGGTGTTTGCAAATGCAGTCTAATATTAGCTATGTATCTGACTTACCTTCTGGGTCTGAAAATCTTGGCAAGTGACAGAGAACAAGAAGTTAATCCCCAGGCCTCCTGGGTGTTGGATTACAGTCCTGCCTCGCTTCTTTGAGCGGGAACCACATTTCCGCCAACAATGGCGGAGCCAGCGAGGGAATGCTAATCTAGCCAGGCCTGTTCATTGACTTGCTGAAGAGAGGGGCAGGAGCAAACAAACCTCTGGCCTGAGTTTAAATTTAGTTTTATTCAAAGGCAGTACATTGATAACATCAAGGTTTGAGCCATGCCATCTTATTGTATGTTTGCGAGGGGGGAGGAAATGATTCCCCCCCCCCACTTATTCCAGCAGAAAGGCAACCCCCAACATTCTGGGACCAGGGAAGAAGGGATTAGTTTAATAAGATTTATAAGCATTTGCTTGGTTGCTACGAAGGTGGTTGTGCCTTGTATATGGATGAGTGGCAAAGGGAACCGAGGTGCTTATTAATTGTTGGAGTGGCATAGGGTTGCCAGCTTCCAGGTGGGACCTGGAGATAGCCTGGAATCGCAGTTCATCTCCAGACTATAGAAATGGCTATTCTCAAGAGAGGACTTTATGGCATTAGAACATAAGAGAAGCCATGTTGGATCAGGCCAATGGCTCATCCAGTCCAACACTGTGTGTCACATAAGAAAAGCCATGTCGGGTCAGGCCAATGGCCCATCCAGTCCAACACTCTGTGTCACATAAGAACATAAGAGAAGCCATGTTGGGTCAGGCCAGTGGCCCATTCAGTCCAACACTGTGTGTCACATAAGAGAAGCCATGTTGGATCAGGCCAATGGCCCATCCAGTCCAACACTCTGTGTCACATAAGAACATAAGAGAAGCCATGCTGGATCAGGCCAGTGGCCCATCCAGTCCAACACTTTGTGTCAGTGGCCAAAACCCCCCAAATGCCATCAAGAGGTCCACCAGTGGGGCTAGAAACCCTTCCACTGTGCCCCCTCCCCCCGAGCACAAGAATACAGAGCATCACTGCCCCAGACAGAGAGTTCCAACAATACGCTGTGGCTAAGAGCCACTGATGGACCTCTGCTCCATATATTTATCCAATCCCCTCTTGAAGCTGTCTATGTTTGTAGCCGCCACCACTTCGTGTGGCAGTGAATTCCACATGTTAATTGTTGGCCGATGTCTCTCCCTTCCCTAAACCCTGTCCTCTCTGGACACCTCCAGATCTTCAAGAATTTCCAACCCCGGCCCTGGCAGCCTGAGCCGTGGGCCTCACACCCAATGAAGCAAGTTGGGAAGGTCCCACATAACTGGCAGTTGAGAAGATGGCTGCATAGATCAGTTGTGTTTTTATTTTGTCTTCCCTCCGGGAGCTTGAAGGCATTTGCAGCTATCCTTCATTTTAACTTTGCGAAGCAAGGTGAACAAGGCTTACTCAAGTCACCATCAATGATCACCATCTTCAAGTACTTTTTTTTTTTTTTAAATTCTATATTTATTTAGAAAATGTATATGCCTTTTCATTTAAAAAGCGCTCAGGGTGGCTGCCATATTGAGATATAGACAGGGCTTTTTTTGTAGCAGGAACTCCTTTGCATATTAGGCAGGGGTCGTTTTGTAGAAAAAAGAGGTGGCGGAGCTCATCCAGGGATTGTTATGCAGCGGCACCTACTATTCAATGGACAAGGAGGTGGAACTCTCAGAAGGAGGAGGAGGAACTCTCAGAAAGGTTCAGGGGCTGCGCTCCTGTGAGCTCCCACTGAATCTGAGGCCTGAGATTAGGTCACACATTCCCTGAGGTAGCCAATCTTCCAAGAGCTTGCAGAATTCTTAATACAAGGCCTACTGTAAGCTCCTGGAGGATTGGCTACATCAGGGGGGGGGTGTAACTAATATGCAAAGGAGTTTCTGTTACAAAAAAAAAGCCCTGGATATAGATATATAGTTATATACAAATATGACACAAAATACTGGGAAGAATTTCAAACACAGAAGGCAGATATGCTAACATAAATATTTCCACAATGCCAAATCCTTTCTTTTGACAGTGCCTTTTAGAAAGACTGTAATGTATTTCAGTTTATTTGCTTGCTGGTTTTCTTTCTTTAAAAGAGAAAATACAAACTTTATTTTAACTTTAAAGCTCATGTACAGAATTCAGTATGAATAAACACTCTAGTGGTAGTTACATGTCGGATTTTTAAAAAAAGGGGATAAACAAACAAAGGAGAAGAAATTACAGCTAACAGGAACCTAAACCAAGAAGGGTATTGCCATTTTTCAAATTATTGAGATCAAAAGGTCATAAATAAAAGAACTAAAAGTACAACATCTTTCTATATAGTATCATCTTCGAGTACTTGAAGGGCTCTCATATAGAGAATGGTGTGTGGAATTGTTTTCTGTGGCCCCTGAAGGTAGGACCAGAACCAAGGGGTTGAAATTAAATCAAAAGAGAGTTTCCGGCTCAACATTAGGAAGAACTTCCTGACTGTTAGAGCGGTTCCTCAGTGGAACAGGCTTCCTCAGGAGGTGGTGGGTTCTCCGTCCTTGGAGGTTTATAAGCAGAGGCTAGATGGCCAATCTGACAGCAATGAGGATCCTGTGAATTTAGGGAGAGGTATCTGTGAGTTTTCCGCATTGTGCAGGGGGTTGGACTCGATGACCCTGGAGGTCTCTTTCAACTCTCTGATTCTAAGGTCATCCGGGGAATTTCATGGCTGGGTGTGGATTTGAACCTGGACCTAGTCCAGTGCTCTGACCAGGGGGGTCATTTCATAGCAGGAGCTCATTTGCATATTAGGCCACACACCCCTGATGTAGCCAATCCTCCCAAGAGTTTACAGGGCTCTTTTTTGTAAGCTCCAGTGCCTCAGGGGTGCGTGGCTTAATATGCAGAGGAGCTCCTGCTATGAAATGACTCCCGGCGCTGACCCTGCTGTCACGTTGGCTCTTGCTTCCAGGTTTTGGAGTGTGATTCATGCATCCCAAGCCTTGCCCGTAAACGGAGAACTTGGAACAAACAGAGCTCTGTGCCGTTTAAACTGGGGCAGCCCATAAAGCAGGCTCAGGGCAGGTGACATCATAGAAACGGACCATCGACAGTTAAAACCTAATTAAAGTTATATAGAATCCAAAATTGCAGAACTAAACATTGAAAGCTGAAAATGACAGATTCAGCCTCACAAGTGTGGCCAGTTGTCCGGGTCCAGCAGGTCCCATAGCGCTAGGATGGAATGAAAGGGGGTAGGCCAATAAGAGGCGACATCCGCTGCCTCAACTGGAGGCCTGGCGAAAGAGCTGTGTTCTACAGGCCCTGCGGAGTAGGTCCCTCAGGTTGGTGTAGTGCAGGGGTGGCCAACGGTAGCTCTCCAGATGTTTTTTGCCTACAACTCCCATCTGCCCCAGTCATTGGCCATGCTGGCTGGGGCTGATGGGAGTTGTAGGCAAAAAAAACCATCTGGGGAGCTACCGTTGGCCACCCCTGGTGTAGTGGTTAAGTGTGTGGACTCATATCTGGGAGATTCCCCACTCCTCCACTTGCACCAGCTGGAATGGCCTTGGGTCAGCCAGAGCTCTCGTGGGAGTTGTCCGTGAAAGGGCAGCTGCTGTGAGAGCCCTCTCAGCCCCACCCACCTTACAGGGTGCCTGTTGTGGGGGGGAGGAAGATATAGGAGATTTTGAGCCGCTCTGAGATTCGGAGTGGAGGGCAGGACATAAATCCAACACCACCACCACCATCATCATCATCATCATCATCATCATCATCATCATCATCATCATCGGGAGCTCATTCTACCAGGCTGGGGCCAGGCCCAAAAAGGCCCTGGCCCTTATCGGGGCAAGTCAGATGTCTCTGGGGCCTGGCACCACTAAAAGATGTTGGGTCGCTGATCGTAAAGGTCAATGGGACTCCTACAGGAAGAGGTAGATTTGACACCCGTTGACATGAGCCCTCCCAATTCTGGCCACTGGCCCGCAGGTTAAGCCTTCCGACTTTTCTTTTCCCAGCGGCAGAGCGGGAGGCTGACTGTCTCAAACAGAAAAAAAAATCTGCTTCCGCACGCACCAAAGAGTGATCACTCCCAGCTTTGTCCCGTTTCGGGTGACTGGCTGGGGAGCTCTCGGAAGGCTGGCCGCCAACTCCCCGCGAGAAGCGATGCAGGAGATTGCTTTCACCGAGCTTGCAACGGAGTCCCCGATATCATCTGTAAGCGGCAGCTGTCATGGTGCTGTGCGAGGCGAAAAGATGCCAGCGAAATATCTTGGGACTCGGTTGTGGATTTCCGTGCATTTTTCATTGCCGCCTGAACTTTGGGAGAGAGAAGCACAGCAGGCAGGGCTGAGGGGGAAGAGAACGTCCGTGTGGGACGGGGTAAATAAGACACTCACCGTGCCAAGGGGAACAGAGGCCGTGTTTTGAAGCAGCGCACCCTGGAGCATGCCCTGACCTGGACGGCCCAGGCTAGCCTGAGACCTTATCAGACCTAGTAAGCTAAGCAGGGTCAGCCCTGGTTAATGAGGAAGATGAAGAAGCTATTGGGTTTATACCCCACCCTACACTCTGAATCGCAGAGTCTCAGAGCAGCTCACAATCTCCTTTGCCTTCTTCGCCCCCACGACACACATCCTGTGAGGTAGGTGGGGCTGAGGGAGCTCTCATAGAAGCTGCCCTTTCAAGGACAACTCCTGGGAGAGCTGTGGCTGACCCAAGGCCATTCCAGCAGGCGCAAGTGGAGGAGTGGGGAATCGAACCCGGTCCTCTCAGATAAGAGTCTGCACACCTCACCAAACTAGCCTGAATGGGAGAGCTCCAAGGAAGCCTTGAGTTGCTATGTGGAGGTAGGCAATGGGAACCCGTCTCTGTCTTCTGCTCTGCCTTGAATGGCCCAGGCTAGCCCTGACTCATCTGATTTTGGAATCTGAGGGTTGGCCCTTGTTGGTACTTGGATGGGAGACCGACAAGGAAGCCCAGGGTTGCTACTCAGAGGCAGGCAGTGGCAAACCACCTCTGCTCATCTCTTGCCCTATAGCCCCTCAAGGGGTCTCCATAAAGCAGTTTGATGTCACTTTCCACCCCCCACCGCCCCGGAGGATGGCACTGGTAGATCTCTTGGGGATATGATTGATTGATTGATTTCCATTTATATCCTGCCCTCCCTGCCGAGGCGGGCTCAGGGCGGCTTACATGCTCATGCGTATGTATGAGTATAAAACGGGGGGGGGGGGGATGGTGACTCTCCAGATGTTTTTGCCTACAACTCCCATCAGCCCCAGTCATTGGCCATGCTGGCTGGGGCTGATGGGAGTTGTAGGCAAAAAAAAAAGTCTGGAGAGCTACCGTTGGCCACCCCTGGTATAAAACATATGAAGACATAAAAGCCATCGAACTGTTTAAAACATAAGAACATAAGAACTTAAGAGAAGCCATGTTGGATCAGGCCAATGGCCTATCCAGTCCAACACTCTGTGTCACATAAGAACATAAGAGAAGCCATGTTGGATCAGGCTAATGGCCCCTCCAGTCCAACACTCTGTGTCACATAAGAACATAAGAGAAGCCATGTTGGATCAGGCTAATGGCCCCTCCAGTCCAACACTCTGTGTCACATAAGAACATAAGAGAAGCCCTCTTGGGTCAGGCTAATGGCCCATCCAGTGCAACACTCTGGGACACATAAGAACATAAGAGAAGCCATGTTGGATCAGGCTAATGGCCCCTCCAGTCCAACACTCTGTGTCACATAAGAACATAAGAGAAGCCCTCTTGGGTCAGGCTAATGGCCCATCCAGTCCAACACTCTGTGACACATAAGAACATAATAGAAGCCATGTTGGGTCAGGCCAATGGCCCATCCAGTCCAACACTCTGTGTCACATAAGAACATAAGAAAAGCCATGTGGGATCAGGCCAATGGCCCATCCAGTCCAACACTCTGTGACACATAAGAACATAAGAGAAGCCATGTTGGGTCAGGCCAATGGCCCATCCAGTCCAACACTCTGTGTCACATAAGAACATAAGAAAAGCCATGTGGGATCAGGCCAATGGCCCATCCAGTCCAACACTCTGTGTCACATAAGAACATAAGAAAAGCCATGTTGGGTCAGGCCAATGGCCCATCCAGTCCAACACTCTGTGTCACATAAGAACATAAGAGAAGCCATGTTGGGTCAGGCCAATGGCCCATCCAGTCCAACACTCTGTGACACATAAGAACATAAGAGAAGCCATGTTGGGTCAGGCCAATGGCCCATCCAGTCCAACACTCTGTGTCACACAGTGGCCAATACACACACACATACACACACACACACACACATATATACACACTGTGGCTAATATCCACTGATGGTTAACCTTTTGATGCTGTGGTCTTAAATCCAAAGTTATGGTCTCTGTTAACAGATCTTAGGTGTTCCCTTCTGCTGCTGCTTCAGGACAACTTGCAAGAGGTGGTCCAGACATTCCCTGAGGACTGTAGTGGCTGACAATCTAGTTTGCAAGTGCCTGGTAAAAGAGTGCCGTCTTACAGGCCCTGCGGAGCTGTATGAGCTCTCGCAGGGTCCTGACTTCTTCCAGCAACTCCTTCCACCATTGGAGGGGCGGGGGGAACTACAGAGAAGGCTCCGGCTCTAGTTGTCACGAGCCTGGCCTCCTTAGGGCCGGGGATTGACAGCAGATTTTGTGATTCAGACCGAAGTGCTCTCTGGGGAACATATGGGGAAAGGTATGCAGGTCCCTGGCCATATAGGGCCTTAAAGGTAAGGAGCAGCACCTTGAAACGAACCCGGTATGCAATAGGCCAGCATCTTGAAACGAACCTGGGATGCAATAGGCCTTGAAACGAACCCGGTATGCAATAGGCTCTCCAGATTTTTTTTTGCCTACAACTCCCATCAGCCCCAGCCAGCATGGCCAATGGATGGGGCTGATGGGAGTTGTAGGCAAAAACATCTGCCGTTGGCCACCTCTGCAATAGGCAACCAGTGCAGTGCTTTCAGCCCAGGTTGAATGTGCTCCCGTAAGGGAAGATCCAATGGTAACCTGGCTGCCGCATTCTGCACTAGTTGAAGCTTCCGGGTTTGAGACAAGGGCAGCCCCATGTAGAGGGCATTGATGATGCTCTTCTACAGTTTGGTGTAGAGCCAGTTTGGTGTAGTGGTTAAGTGTGCGGACTCTTATCTGGGAGAACCGGGTTTGATTCCCCACTCCTCCACTTGCGCCTGCTGGCATGGCCTTGGGTCAGCCAGAGCTCTGGCAGAGGTTGTCCTTGAAAGGGCAGCTGCTGTGAGAGCCCTCTCAGCCCCACCCACCTCACAGGGTGTCTGTTGTGGGGGAGGAAGGTAAAGGAGATTGTGAGCCGCTCTGAGACACTTCAGAGTGCAGGGCGGGATATAAATCCAATATCATCATCATCATCCTTACCTTGGCGGAAGTGCCACCGTTGTAGAACACTTCTGTGAAATCAATGTTCCCTTTAAGCTGCAGAGTCTTGTGAGCAAAACTTCTGCTTTGTGAGCTGCTGGCATTCAAGTTGAGAGCTTTGGCATAAATGAATGTGCTCTGGGGTCATCCATCCTGCGCTAAGACAAATATGTGTGAGCTGGAGGCTACGATTCCGTGAGCTAGCTCACACTAACTCAGCTTCGAGGGGACACTGGATCCAATCCTTTAATAGGTTTTAAAACCAGTGCAGCTATGCGTTTGTTGCCAAGTTCCTGCCCCATGAAATCTGGAATCTACATTTGGCTGCTGTGAAAAACAACGGGAAGGGATCAAAGGGAGAGGAGAGTTAGTAACAAAAGAAGGGATGTGAATAAAGGGACTGTAGCAGAGTGGAGTGGTAAAGCTGCAGTACTGCAGTCCAAGCTCTGCTCACGACCTGAGTTCGATCCTGGCAGAAGCTGGGTTGAGGTAGCCGGCTGAAGGTTGACTCATCCTTCCATCCTTCTGAAGTTGGTAAAATGAGTACCCAGCTTGCTGGGGGGAAAGTATAGATGACTGGGGAAGGCAATGGCAAGGAAAGGAAAGGTCCCCTGTGCAAGCGCCAGTCGTTTCCGACTCTGGGGTGACGTTGCTTTCACAATGTTTTCACGGCAGACTTTTTACGGGGTAGTTTGCCATTGCCTTCCCCAGTCTTTTACACTTTCCCCCCAGCAAGCTGGGTGCTCATTTTACCGACCTCAGAAGGATGGAAGGCTGAGTCCACCTTGGGCCGGCTACCTGAACCAGCTTTCGCTGGGATAGAACTCAGGTTGTGAGCAGAGAGTTCAGACCACAGTACTGCAGTGCTGCTGTTTTACCACTCTGCGCCATGAGGCAATGGCAAACCACCCCGTAAAAAAGTCTGCCAAGAAAATGACATGATGTGACATCACCCCATGGGTTGGTAACGACTTGGTGCTTGCACAGGGGGACTACCTTTTTACTTTAATAGAGTGGTTAGGGCAGGGGTGTCAACATGCAGCCAAAGCAGGCCCCAGAGGCCTCCTATCAGGCCCGCAAGCAACTCACTGTCATCTGCTTCCTTCTCCCTCTCTTGCTTCCTTCTGCACCACTGCTTGCTTTGCAAGGCGTGCTCAGTCACACTGGAGCTGCTGCAGAAATTAGTTTGCTCTGGAGCCCTCCTTCCTGAGCTAAGACAAAAATTGTGTATGCCAGCTGCTAGAAAAACTATGACCTAGCTCACACTTAACTCAGCTTAGAAGGACCACTGGTGACCACAAGGGGAGAGGCTGTGGTTCAGTGGTAGAGCATCTACTTGGCACACAGAAGGTCCCAGGTTCAGTCCCTGGCATCTCCAGTGGAAAGGATCAGGTAGTTGGTGATGGGAAAGACCTCTGTGTGAGATGCCTGGTTGCTGCTGCCTGCCTGAGCTGACAATACTGAACCTGATAGGCCAGTGTCCTGATTCAATACAAGGCAGTTTCATGTATTCATGTGTTCTTTTCCCCTCAAAGAATGAGAGCATCTTGTCTATCTTACTCGGGATTCTGGATGAGCTGTTATTTATCTGTCTAGCACAGGGGTGTCAAACTCATCTGTTATGAGGGCTGGATCTGACATAAATGAGACTTTGTAGTGCCGGGCCATGTCATGCCCCGCGGGCCATGTGTGTACCTGTTTAAGAGATATTAAGGACACAGACAAACATAATTAAAGATTTTTTTTTGAAAAAAAGACTTAAAACATGCTTAAAACATTAGCTCTTGTTGGTCTTAAAGGTGCTTTTTAAAAATCTCTCCCATGCAATCCAGGGAACAGGGCAAAGGAAGCTCTGGCTCTTTTCTTCCTTCCCCAGGGGACTAGGAGGGGGAGGAGCCTCAGCCAATAGAAGGAAGCTTGGCTCAGTAGCTCTGCGATTGAGAGAGCCCAGCAAAGCAAGCTCTGCTCCCCCCCCCAGGGAGGAGCCTCAGCCAATGGAGAAAATAGAGGTTTTGCTCTGTATCTCCTGTGCGATTGAGCAAGCCTTGCAAAGCAAACTATTCCTCCCCCCTTCCTCCCCAAGGGAGGAACCCCAGCCAGTGGAGAAAACAGAGACTTTACTCTGTAGCTCCTGTGTGATTGAGCAAGCCTTGCAAAGCAAGCTGTGATGCAGAAGGAAGCAAGAGAGAGGGAGAAGGAAGCAGATGACAGCCAGTTGTCCAGGGGCCTGATAGGAGCCCTTCAGGAGCCTAATTCAGTCCCTGGGCCGCATGTTTGACACCCCTGGTCTAGCACATATTCATCCTTCCCTTGTTCCAAGGAACCCATGATTTTCCCTTCCCCATTTCATCCTGGCAAAGACCCAGTGAGAGATGGGTTAGACCAGGGGTGACTGAACTTGTTCAACATAAGAGCCACATAGAATGTGATATGTTTGAGAGCCACAAGACATGAACATCAGATGTTTGAGAGCTGGAAGGAAGGAAAGAAGGCAGGCAAGCATATAGAAGGGGGGAGGTAGAGGTAGAAAGAAAGCAACTGTAACTATAAATGCATCCTCCAAGACGCCAGCTGGCTTGCCTTGGAGAAGTGATTATTGGTGCTTGGGTGGCAAGAGGGGGAGAGCTTCTAGGATTCTGGCCCTATTGGTAGACATCCTGATGGCATCTGTTTTTTTTTGGGGGGGGTTTTGCCACTGTGTGACACAGAGTGTGGGATACTCCAGCATGGCTTCTCTTACATTCTTATGTCTGGAGCAGTGATGCTGGGTATCCTTGATACATGGGGGGCAACGGTGGGAGGGCTTCTGGAGTTCTGGCCCCACTGATGGACCTCCTGATGGCATCTGGGCTTTTTTGACCACTGTGTGGCACAGATTGTTGGATAGATGGGCCATTTGCATGTTTCAGCATGGCTTCTCTGATATTCTTACGTCTGGGGCAGTGATGCTTTATATTTTTGGTCCTGGAGAGACAAGAGTGGGAGGGCTTCTGGAGTTCTGGCCCCATTGATGGGCCTCCTGATGGCACGGGTTTTGGCCACCTGTGTGACAGAGCATTGGACTGGATGGGCCATTGGCCTGATCCAACATGGCTTCTCTTATGTTCTTATGTCTGGGGCAGTGATGCTCTGTATTCTTGGTGCTTGGGGAGGGCACAGTGGGAGGGCTTCTAGTGTCCTGGCCCCACTGATGGACTTCCTGATAGCGCCTAGGTTTTTTTGGCCACTGTGTGACACACCGTGTTGGACTGTATGGTCCACTGGTCTGATTCAACATGGCTTCTCTTATGTTCTTATGTCTGCGGCAGTGAGGCTCTGTATTCTTGGTGCTTGGGGAGGGCACAGTGGGAGGGCTTCTAGTGTCCTGGCCCCACTGATGGACCTCCTGATGGCGCCTGGTTTTTTTTTACCACTGTGTGACAAAGAGTGTTGGACTGGATGGGCCATTGGCCTGAACCAACATGGCTTCTCTTATGTTCTTATGTAACACAGAGTGTTGGACTGGATGGGCCACTGGCCTGATCCAACATGGCTTCTCTTATGTTCTTCTGTGACACAGAGTGTTGGACTGGAGGGGCCATTGGCCTGATCCAACATGGCTTCTCTTATGTTCTTCTGTGATTGTAACCTGCTTTGAGATTCCTTAAGGTAAAATCGGGGTATCAAAACCAACTTCTGTTCTACCAGTTTGTGGGCAGCTTCCTGTAGCTTGCCTCTCCATCCCTGCACCGCACTCCACGAGGGCTTTTCTTTGCTAGAACTCATCTGCATTCCACGTCGTGCCTGCCCATCTTCCATTACAACTCTTTGTTTGATTACTTTTAAATGGTGCCGGCTGACAGTTCTTCTCCTGCTTGCAACGCAACCGCCATTAGCATAATAGATGTCGCCTCATGCGCCCGGCACCCAACCAGCGTCCCATTTTTCACCACTTCCCCAAAGAAATTCATGCGGCGCTCCTGAATCTTGGAATTGAGAGGGAGGGCTGCTTGTCTCACCCGGGATGAAGGATGGCTTTTTGCAGTGTTCCGACGGCCTCGTAAAAACGCTACTAAATTCAGATATCGCGTTTAGTCGCAGACAGATTCTGGGACAAACCCCGTCCTGTCTCTTGGGCTTTATGGCTTGCCGTATAAGTTCTCGGGCACAATTTGTGCATCGTTCCTTTTGACTTACGGCGGGCGGGTATCCCCCGCCTCGCGCTCGGCTCTCAAAAGATGGTCTGAATTGCACTCGCTGGAGCAAAATTGAAATGGGGGAGAGAGGCATACTTTTTATATATGGTCTTGTAAATCAGCGCTTGAGAGAGGCGAAAGACCTCTACAGCAAGAGGAGGGAAAGGGTTGTGTTCTATCACTCTGCTGAGCTAACAGGGCTGCCTTCTTCCCAAGCCCAGAAGCCTTGGAGAGGAGTGACAAGTGGAGTGCCTCAAGGATCTGTCCTGGGACCTGTTTTGTTCCGCATCTTTTTACATGATTTGGATGAAGGAATAGAGGGATTGCTTATTAAATACATAAGAACATATATATTGGCCACTGTGTGACACAGAGTGTTGGACTGGATGGGCCATTGGCCTGATCCAACGTGGCTTCTCTTATGTTCTTAAATTTGCAGATGATACTAAATTGGGAGGGGTTGCAAACACAGAAGAAGACAGAAACAGGATCCAGGATGACCTTGACAGGCTGGAAAACTGGGCTAAAACCAATAAAATGAATTTTAACAGGGATAAATGTAAAGTTCTACATTTAGGTAGGAAAAATCCAATGCTTGGTTATAGGATGGGGGAGACTTGTCTTAGCAGTAGTCTGTGCGAAAAGGATCTAGGTGTCTTAGTGGATCATACGCTGAACATGAGTCAACAGTATGATGCGGTGGCTAAAAAGGCAAATGCAATTTTGGGCTGTATCAACAGAAGTACAGTGTCCAGATTACGGGATGTGATGGTATCGCTTTACTCTGCTCTGGTAAGACCTCACCTGGAGTATTGTGTTCACTTTTGGGCACCACATTTTAAGAAGGATATAGACAAACTGGAATGGGTCCAAAGGAGCTCGACGAAGATGGTGAGGGGTCTGGAGACCAATTCCAATGAAGAAAGGTTGAAGGAGCTGGGGATGTTTAGCCTGGAGAGGAGGCGGCTGAGAGGTGATATGATCACCATCTTCAAGTACTTGAAGGGCTGTCTTATAGAGGATGGTGTGGAATTGTTTTCTGTGGCCCCAGAAGGTAGGACCAGAACCAGTGGGTTGAAATTAAATCAAAAGAACTTCCTGACCGTTAGAGCGGTTCCTCAGTGGAACAGGCTTCCTCAGGAGGTGGTGGGCTATCTCCTTCGTTGGAGGTTTTTAAACAGAGGCTAGATGGCCATCTGACAGCGATGAAGATGCTGTGAATTTAGGGGGAGGCATTTGTGAGTTTCCTGCATTGTGGAAGGAGTTGGCTGGATGACCCTGGAGGTCCCTTCCAACTCTAGGATTCTATGATTCTATGACTGACTACATCAGGGGGCTGTAGCCTAATATGCAAAGGAGTTCCTGCTACAAAAAAGCCCCACCTAGCAGTATTTTTTCCCCCAGTGGCTCTGGTCTTCTCGTAACGTGACTACAGTGCTATAGCCTCAGTTGAGTCATTTTAGTTTTTAAGGAGATTTCAGAGGTGTCAGACATGCAGCCCAGGGGCCAAGGGCCCCCAGAAGGCTCCTATCAGGCTCCCGAGCAACTGGCTGTCATCTGCTCCCTTCTCCCTCTCTCTTGCTTTCTTCTGCATCACAGTTTGCTTTGTCAGGCTTGTTCAATTGCACAGGAGCTATAGAGCAAAACCTCTGTTTTTTTCCATTGGCTGAGGCTCCCCCCTTGGGGTGGAAGGGGGGGAATAGCTTGCTTTGCCAGGCTCTCTCAGTTGCACAGCTGAGCTACTCAGCCAAGTCTCTCATCCTTCTCTTGGCTGAGGCTCCTCCCCCTCTTAGTCCCCTGGGGAAGGAAGGAAAGAGCCAGAGCTTCCTTTGCCCAGTTTCCTGGATCACACAGAAGAGATACAAAAAAAGCACCATTAACACCGAGTGTTAATGTTTTAAGTATGTCTTATTTTAAGCTATTAAAAAATCTTTGTGTTTGTCTGTTTATATCTCTGCTACCTAATCTTAAATAGGAATACAAATGACCTGGCCCAATAAGGTCTCATTTATGTCAGGTCCAGCCCTCATAACAAATAAATTTAACACCCCTGATTTAGAACCTGCTGATTTGTCTTTTTGGCAGACCATGGTATCCCCAAAACTGCCCTCCCATACCACATTTCAGCGGAATCTACTTTCCTCCTGTTTGCTTTCGTCATCATCCAGTTCTCTGGGTCTTGTTGAGTTTCTCTGTCGGAGACGGACTGGCGAGAAGCCGCTTGCCCTCTCTCGCCTCCCTCCCTTTCTCTTTCCAAGGAAACCGAGTCCCAGCATGAGGCGGCAGAAATCTGCAATTTTAGATTCTGACGCGGCGCGTCATGCCTCGTCAAAATCCTCCTATAAATAGCAACCTTGTAATGGAGCCGCATTAACTGCCCTCCATGGCTGCTGATCAGACACTGGTTGTAAGGAAGACGTGGCCCAGACTTTTGGTGCCCGGAGTACACCAGGGAGCTCTCCTGGAAGGGTGCAAGTATGGAAAAGTGGAATTCCCCGCAGTTGCCAGCCTTCTGGCTTTGGGTGTGTCTCCCTGCCAAAGGAAGTAACGTTGTTCTTGAATATTATTTATTTAGGCATTGTAAATCCTACTGTTCTGTCACCGAGGCACTCAAGGTGATCCAAAATCAACTCTCCGAAGCACCCCATCCAATGTATGTGTGTGAACTGCCGACCAGACACAGCTGCTGTATGGTGACCCTGGAAAGGGGCTTGCAAAGCAAGTGAGAAATAGAAGTTGTCTTAAGAACATCAGAGAGGCCATGTTGGACCAGGCCAGTGGCCCATCCAGTCCAACACTCTGCGTCACAGAAGAACATAAGAGAAGCCATGTTGGATCAGGCCAATGGCCCATCCAGTCCAACAGTCTGTGTCACAGAAGAACATAAGAGAAGCCATGTTGGATCAGGCCAGTGGCCCATCCAGTCCAATACTCTGTGTCACATAAGAGAAGCCATGTTGGATCAGGCCAATGGCCCATCCAGTCCAACACTCTGTGTCACATACGAACATAAGAGAAGCCATGTTGGATCAGGCCAGTGGCCCATCCAGTCCAACACTCTGTGTCACAGAAGAACATAAGAGAAGCCATGTTGGATCAGGCCAATGGCCCATCCAGTCCAACACTCTGTGTCACATAAGAACATAAGAGAAGCCATGTTGGATCAGGCCAAAGGCCCATCCAGTCCAACACTCTGTGTCACGCAGTGGCCAAAACCCCGGTGCCGTCAGGAGGTCCACCAGTGGGGCCAGAACTCCAGAAATCCTTTGAGTGTTGGCTCCCCAGCACCAAGAATACTGAGCATCACTGCCCCAGACATAAGAGAAGCCATGTTGAATCAGGCCAGTGACCCATCCAGTCCCAACACTTTGTGTCACGCAGTGGCCAAAACCCTAGTGCCATCAGGAGGTCCACCAGTGGCACCAGAACTCCAGAACCCTCCCACTTTTGCCCCCCAAGCCCCAAGATGGCAGAGCATCACTTGCCCCGAACATAAGAACAAAAGAGAAGCCATGTTGGATCAGGCCAATGGCCCACCCGTCCAACAATCTGTGACACACTGTGGCCAAACACAGGTGCCATCAGGAGGTCCACCAGCGGGGCCACAACTCCAAAAGCCCCCCCCCCCATTGTGGCCCCTAATCATCATGAATACAGAGCATCACTGCCGCAGACCCTACACTTGCCAGGTTCCACCCCCCAAATCTCCAGGAGTTTCCCAACCTGTCATCTGGAGGTCAATTGTAATTTTGAGTACACTCCAGGCCTCACTTTTACGAATCTGGGAACTGTGGGTAAGCAGGGTGGCCTGAAAGATGTTAAAAGTAGGTGACCGATGAGTTTAAGCAGTGGAGAGCGAGTTTGGTGTAGTGGTTAAGTGCGTGGACTCTTATCTGGGAGAACTGGGTTTGATTCCCCACTCCTTCGCATGCACCTGCTGAGCTGGTCTTGAGTCAGTCACAAGTTCTCATAGAGCTGTTCTGCTCAAGAGCAGTTTCTGTGAGAGCTCTCTCAGCTCAGTCTCCCTCATAGAGTGTCTGTTGTGGGGACTGGAAGGGAAAGGAGATTGTATGCCATTCTGAGACTTCTTTGGGTAGGAAAAGGCGAGGTATAAATCCAGTCTCCTCCTCCTTTTCTTCTCATTAATTGTATTAAAGATCCTTTTTTTTAAAGAAGATCCTTTTTTATTGTGATAGACAAGAGAACTCTCGGAGTGAATTACTGAATGTTGCAAGAGTTTTTACTCTTGCAACATTCAGTAATTCACTCCCAGAGTTCTCTTGTCTATCACAATAAAAACAAAATCTGGTTCAAAAATGTATCCTTGTTCACAGGAGGTGGTGGCAGCTACAAGCATAGCCAGCTTCAAGAGGGGATTGGATAATTATATGGAGCAGAGGTCCATCAGCAGCTATTAGCTACAGCATTTCATTGGAACTTTCTAGGGCAGCGATGCTCTATATTCTTGGTGCTTGGGGGCTTGGGGGCAAAGTGGAAGGGCTTCTAGCTCCTCTTGTGAACCTACTGATGGCACTTGGGTTTTTGGGGTTTTTTTTGCCACTCTGTGACACAGAGTGTTGCACTGGATGATGCATTGGCCTGATCCAACATGGCTTCTCTTATGTTCTTATGTAACACAAAGTGTTGGACTGGATGGGCTACTGGCCTGATCCAACATGGCTTCTCTTAGGTTCTTATGTGACACAGAGTGTTGGACTAGATGGGCCACTGGCCTGATCCATCATGGCTTCTCTTAGGTTCTTATGTGACACAGAGTGTTGGACTGGATGGGCTACTGGCCTGATCCAACATGGCTTCTCTTAGGTTCTTATGTGACACAGAGTGTTGGACTGGATGGGCTACTGGCCTGATCCATCATGGCTTCTCTTCTGTTCTTATGTGACACAGAGTGTTGGAATGGATGGGCCACTGGCCTGATCCAACATGGCTACTCTTATGTGACACAGAGTGTTGGACTAGATGGGCCACTGGCCTGATCCAACATGGCTACTCTTATGTGACACAGAGTGTTGGACTGGATGGGCCATTGGCCTGATCCAACATGGCTTCTCTGATGTTCTTATGTGACACAGAGTGTTGGACTGGATGGGCCACTGGCCTGATCCAACATGGCTTCTCTTATGTTCTTATGTGACACAGAATGTTGGACTGGATGGGCCACTGGCCTGATCCAACATGGCTTCTCTTATGTTCTTATGTATAGACGAAGATGAATGCTTCACAAGGACTAGAAACTTGCTCTAAGACCACCACCTCCATCAGGTGACACAATGAATGTTGTGGCCTTCCTATAGCCAAGAGCCCTGTCTGGGGCTGAACACCAGAGAGGCATCATCAGGAGATATGAGGGATTTAAATAAGACATAAGAAACAGCAAGCAGTTGGATAATTATAATAAGATGGTTTTGGGGAAAACTGAGAGGGAGAGAACACGAGATGGGAGCTCAGTCAACTGACAGGTGTGTCGTGAGTGATTTGTCGTGAAAGCTGTTCGGAGAGATGTCTTTTCAGAAAAGATAAAATAAAGATCACGCCTTCGAAAACGCAGCCGGAGCACTTCAGCATTTCTCCAGGCAAACTCTTTGCTGGCACTGTCTGAGTCATCCGTGCTTGTAACAGGTGCCACCCGAGTCTTAATTGTTTCTGGGGAGAGCTCATTATGCATCTGCTATCCCAAACAGCAGTGAGTGTTACGTTGGCACCTTGAGAGTTAGAGACAGACGATACAGTGTTTGACCTTAATGTGTCGGTGTTCCTGTGTCGTTGCTTTGTGACATGGCGTCTTGGCCCTGCTTTTTGAGTTCACATGATTTCTGCGTGTTTTCTGCTTCCCATCCTGGAGGATTAGTGTCTCTTGGAATTTAGCCATTCAAGGCAAATCGTTAGCTTCTGCAGAGCGCTGTTTCTTTCCTTTTTCATTTAGCGGCTTCTGGCTGCGTCTCTGTCAGTGGGACAGGAGGTGTGGTGTTGTGCTGAGGGCTTCTCTGTTACAAGCAGGATTGGGGGTGCCGTGTGTATGGCTGTATAGTCACAGGGGTTGCTTTTGGCTGGAGTCTGGTCATAACCCCCCCCACTCACTCCAGTCTGGGGAGCTACAGCAGGAATCTGGACTTCGATCCCCTCCTTCAAGTGGGAGCCAGTTTGGTGTAGTGGTGAAGTGGGTGGACTGTCATCTGGGAGAACCGGATTTGATTCGCCATTCCTCCACTTGCACCTGCTGGAATGGCCTTGGGTCAGCCATACCTCTGGCAGAGGTTGTCCTTGAAAGGGCAGCTGCTGGGAGAGCTCTCTCAGCCCCACCCACCTCACAGGGTGTCCTGAGAGCCAGTTTGGTGTAATGGTGAAGTGCCCGGACTCTTATCTGGGAGAACTGGGTTTGATTCCCCACTCCTCCACTTGCACCTGCTAGCATGGCCTTGGGTCAGCCGTAGCTCTGGCAGAGGTTGTCCTTGAAAGGGCAGCAGCTGGGAGAGCTCCCTCAGCTTCACCCACTTCACAGGTTGTCTTTTGTGGGGGAGGAAGGGAAAGGAGATTGTAAGCTGCTTTGAGACTCTGAGATTCAGAGGGGAGGGTGAAATATAAATCCAATATATTCTTCTTCTTCGTCTGCTAAAGCATTCTGGGCTTCACCATAAGACATTGAGAATATCACATGTGCTGGTAGGTCTGTTTCTCAAGCTCCCATTGGCATTCTTGGACACATGGGAGACCCCACTTTGGATTTGGACTGTGATGCTTGGCGTGGGGAGGGGGAGGTTCTGTGTCTCTTCCTGCATCATAATCCTGAACCAGTACAGTGTAGTGGTTCGAGCACTGGCCTTGGATCCTGGGAGACCCAGCCTTGAGTCCTCTCTTTCCCATAGAAGCTTTCTGGGTGACCATGGGCCATTCACAGACTCTCAGCCTGTCCTACTTCCCAGGGTTGTTGTGAGTATAAAACAGAGAATGATTTAAGTGACATTGGGGAGAAAGGAAGATCACGAAAGAAGTGAATAAAATAACTTTGCACAGGTGGGACCAAATTTCCTTACGGTAAGAGCCACATAGAATAAATGTCAGATGTTTGAGAGCTTCAGGGAAGAAAGGGAGGGAGGGAGGAAGGAAGGAAAGAAGGAGGGAATGAAAATAGATGAGGGAGGAAGGAAGGAAGGAAAGAAGGAAGGAAGGAAGGAAAATTGATGAGGGAGGAAAGAAGGAAGGGAGGGAGGAAGGAAGGAAAGGAAGGAAGGAAAATAGATGGGGAGGGAGGAAGAAAAATACATGAGGGAGGAAGGAAGGAAGGAAGGAAGGAAGGAAGGAAGGAAGGAAGGAAGGAAGGAAAATAGATGAAGGAGGAAGGAAGGAAGGAAAATAGATGGAGGAGGGAAGGAGGGAGGAAGGAAAATAGATGAGGGAGGGAGGAAGGAAGGAAGGAAGGACGAAAGGAAGGAAGGAAAATAGATGGGGGAGGGAGGGAGGAAGGAAGGAAAATAGATGGGGGAGGGAGGGAGTAAGGAAGGAAAATAGATGAGGGAGGGAGGAAGGAAGGAAGGAAGGAAGGAAGGAAGGAAGGAAGGAAGGAAGGAAGGAAGGAAGGAAGGAAGAAAGAAAAATAGATGGGGGAGAGAGAGAGGAAGGAAGGAAGGAAAATAGATGAGGGAGGGAGGAAAATAGATGAGGGAGGAAGGAAAGAAGGAGGGAAGGAAGGAAAATAGATGGGGGAGAAAGGGAGGAAGGAAAGTAGATGAGGGAGGGAGGAAGAAAGGAAAATAGATGGGGGAGGGAGGGAGGGAGGAAGGAAAGTAGATGAGGGAGGGAGGAAGGAAGGAAAATAGATGGGGGAGGGAGGAGGGCAGGAGAAGAAGAAGATATTAGATTTATATCCTGCCCTATATTCTGAATCTCAGAGTTTCAGAGTAGTCACAATCTCCTATACCTCTCCCCACAACAGACACCCTATGTGATAGGTGGGGCTGAGAGAGCTCTACCTGAGAGGTAGGTAGGGCTGAGAGAGGTGGAAAGAAAGCAACTTTAAATGCATTCCCTAAGCCGCCGACTGGCTTGGCTTGGAGAAGTGATTTAAAGAGAGAAATGCCTTCTCCAAGCCAGCTGACGAGGCAGTGGGGGCTTCAAGAGCCACGCAATATGTGTGAAAGAGCCACATGTGGCTCCTGAGCCCCAGTTTGGCCACCCCTTGCTTTGGGGAACTTGGGGGAACTTATTTGAAGTGATGAGCTGCATCTAAGTTTCCATAATGGGGCTCATAATAGCTTCCTAGGGCCACTTCAGGTTGGGAAAATGCCATGGGAGGGAAGGAAAGGCCTAAGCCCCATCTTCCTTAGCAACATGGCCCTGATCCATATTGGGGCCCCACGTGTCTGAGAGCCAAGACTCAGAAACCTCCCGTGCATGATTAGACAGATCCAGAGACAGACCCCAAAACAGTACACAATGTGGTGCAGGCCAAGATCTTCCAGCCTTCCTGTACTCAGTGTGACTTATCTGATACCAAAGTCTCACCCCTGTCCTTTGGGGGGCAGCTAATGACTGCAACACCATCACGACTTCTGCTCCCCCATAGTCTTTGTGTCTAGGTCTGCCAGTCCCATACTGGCCAGCAGGGGGGGGGGGCTTGCTGGTAGGGGATGCAGGCGGTGGTCTTACTGGTAGAAAAGGCAGGTGAGCGGGACTTACTGGCACGAATGTGTCCCCAGTGGCACAGTGACTTCACTTCCAGTGTGTACGGGAAGTGATGTCATCATGTTGCCGACGCTGTGGCATTGCTCTCATATTTGGGCAAAAACTCTATGGTAGAAGCTATTTTTAACAGAGTTTTTGTCTGACTTACAGAGCATCACTGCAATGTTGGCAGCACAATGATGTCACTTCCGGTGTGCTCTGGAAGTGATGTCATGCCTACACTTCCCTCCTGCTTCTGGTAAGTTTCCCCCCCCCAGTGGTTGCTGGTTGTGCCCCCTACCTAAGATGTGAAGTAAATTAAGGGAAATATATATATTTTTAGATCAGGGTATGTGGCCATTTTGGCCTGTGTGCCCCCTCCTCTGGAACATCTACCTGGGAAGAAGTTGGCAAACACAAGGAGAGGGGTGATGGGTTGTCCTGGAGCAGACTCACTGGGATGATGTCATGCCCAATACGTCAGGGACTGTCCTTGGAACTGTGGGTAAAGAACCAGTATTGTGTGCCCCCCCCAGTGCCCTGGCAGGCTACTGTCTAGCATATGTGTCGGGGGCTGCATACCTCTGGGTAGGTCCTGGTTTGTCTCTCATCATGTGCCATCACTTGCCTTTATTTGCTCTGCACTGGAGGCCACTAAGGGCAGAGTTGCCTGTCACAATGAGGGTGGTTGCTGAAGGGACTGCCCCATATCCATTTCTCCCGTATGATGTTTAGGGATACTCACCTTGCTGATGCCACTGGTGTTGGTGGGGTCGCCACAGGAGGTGGCCAAGAAATACGTATTTGGGGAGCCCAACGTTTGGGCTACTGGAACACAAGCTGTGTCTGGAAAGCAAAACCCTGTTTGTTCTTGATGTTCTTACGAAGCGCCGCTCAAAATGAATTGGGCAGAACGGAGGGCATGATGAAACCCTTCTCTCTCTTGACCTTTCTCCTTTCCCCTCTCTCTCGCTTGCAGTGGTGGAAGGTCGAGGAGGGGTCGTCGACAGCATGCAGCGGTTTTCGAGCTTGCCCATCTACCTGCCGGTGAGTTACCGCATCTCCAAGGCCGAGGTGGCCTTCTTCCTGAAAGAAACCAACCAGGACATTATGAGGAACGCCAGCCTGCAGTCCAGAACGGAATATTTCCTTCTCTACCAAGCCACCCAGTTGCCTCTTTTGAATGCGACTTATGGCCCGTTTGCCATCGAGCAAACGGTGCCCCTCAACCTCCTCCTGACGTCTGCGGCCTTCCGGTCTCCCGACCGGTTGACTTTCAACTGGAAATTGCGGTCGCGCATCATCAACAGTGCCGTCTTTCCCAACAGGCCAAAAGTTCAGGCTTTGTTCTACGTCGCTGGCAAAGACTGGGAAGACGAGGATCCTGCCGAGACCTTCCCTTGCGTGCAGATGGCGGCCTTCCAGGAGGATCGAGTCGTTGTTGGCAGCTGCCGGTTGAAAGGTCAGCTGGGGTTATGCGTGGCGCGGCTGGAATTTTCACCCAGCTGGTTCGACGTAGCGTCTCCGTCATCTTTGTCACCGCTGGACCCAGAGTATCAACCGGTGGTGGAGTCTTCGGAAGGGAACACGGTGGAACTTTTCTATAGGATGTACGAGGCTGATGGGGAATGTTCTTCAGAAGACCAGCTATTGGAAGGGTTTCTTCGCTCAGAAGGCCCGGAAGAGGCCCAGGCACCTCCGGCTATGATGGGGAGAATTGGCAGCGTGGTTCTGTACCCAACTCGGGACAAGCTGAAGAAGTCATTGCTGAGCCTCGACGATAACCTTGTGGTCTCTGTCCCGCTCAGACCAGTCAAGGAAGGTGACCTTGTTACGTTTCACATATCCCTTGCTGCTGGCTCTCGAGCAGATCAGTTTACATTAAGGTAAAGGTTCTTTTCTCTTTTGAGGGGTGGGGGAAATGCCTATGTTCTGTCATACTTTTGTATCTTTGGTGGGTCATGACCCTGTTAGGTTGGTTGATGTGTTCATCCTCCATATTAACTCAAGAGAAGTTGGTTATTATTTTTCTGTTTAAGGGTCTTATATGCTATCTCCGGAGACCAGATAGACTGGTCTACTGGAGAACTCTTGTATGAGTTCTGGGGTCTGGGGTTGTCAATTCTAGGTTCTGAAATACCTGGAGATTTGAGGGCGGGTCCTAGTAAAGTGGGTTTAAGGAGGGGAAGCAAACCTCTCTGGAGTCCTGTTCAGCTAGAATGGTCTACTGGTGAACCCTTGTATGTGTTCTGAGGTCTGGAGTTGCCAATTCTAGGTCCTGAAATACTTGGAGATTTAAGGGTGGAGCCTGGTAAAGTGGGGTTCAGGAGGGAAAGCAAACCTCTCTGGAGTCCTGCTCAGCTAGAAGAAATATTGATCTACTGATAGACCCTTGTATGGGTCCTGAGGTCTGTGGTTGCCAATTCTAGGTTCTGAACTACTTGGAGATTTTAGGGTAGAGTCTGGTAAAGTGAATTTCAGGAGGGGAAGCAAACTTGGTAGGTATAATGTCACACAGTCGGCCTTCCAAGGCAGCCGTTTTCTGCAGGAGTAGTGGAATAAATATGTTGTCAAAGGCTTTCACGGCCAGAGTTCTTTAGTTGCAGATTTTCCGGAACATATGGCTGTGGTCTTGGCATAGTAGTAGCTGATGTTTCGCCAGCAGCCGTGACCGGCATCCTCAGAGGTATAACACTTTACACAGGGTGTTATACCTCCGAGGATGCCGGTCACAGCTGCTGGCGAAATGTCAGGTAATACTACGCCAAGACCATGGCCATACAGCCCGGAAAATCTACAACAACTAGTGGAATAAATAGTTTAGATAAGAAATAATAAAGAAGTGATTTATGTAGATAAGAGAGGAGTTGTAATTTAGGGAGATCTCCAGCCCCCACCTCGAGGCTGGCAACCCTACAAGTGGGGCTGGAAGGATTAGCCACCATTGATGTTATTTGGGCCCAGGATGCTAAAAGTAATGAGCTTGTTTTAAGTACATTCGCCTGTGGCTTTTGTCAGTTAAGAGAACCATCCTTGGGTGTCTCCCTGTTTTGTTTCTACTTCGTGGTGCCAGCTAGCTATCCGTGTCCTGATTGGCTGATGGGTTCGTGGGCTAAGGCCAAAGACACCTGAAAACATGCCTTGTTCGAAGAGTGCAGGAGGGCTGGCTATTCCATCAACAGCGGAGAAGGAGCTGCGTTGTCGATCCTCCCACAATGTAGACTGCTCGGCAGGGGATGGACTTTCTCTTTAGAGTCTGCATGCAAGAACTGTGCGGTGTACCTGCATTGGACGAGCAGGAATCTTTCTTTTATTTGCCTTTGTGTGTGCCTTAAGAATGCTTCCAGTCCAGTAATACACTCTTTGCGACTTGAGCAGTTTCCTAAACTGGAACACTTCCTACCTTGTGGGACTTAACTGAGAGCTTGCAGATAACCTCAGAGGAGAACCTGGGAAGCTGAAAAGCCTCTGGCAACAGGTTTAGAACCCTCGAGGCTCTAGGTTGGCTGGGGTGGCTTTGGTTTCAGCACCTGGGAGTAGGCGTAGGGCTCTCTAGGACCATACAGGGGCCTACAGCTTAATTCCTTCTCCTTAATTCTTGTGAAGAATTCTTGGAGTAAGACCACCATCCAGTAAGGCACATCCATCACTTACCATGGGTGATAATTTTAGCAGCGTAGCCATGATAGTCTTGCAGCAAAGAGAAATGGGATTCCTATGCAGGCCCGGCTCACTCACTAGGCAAACTAGGTGCTTGCCTAGGGCGCCGGGAGGGAGGGGCGCCAAATTTGTCTCTCCCCCTCCCGGTGCCCATGACACATGCCTAGTTTGCCTGCCTGTCTCTTGCCCTCCCACTGCCCCCCACCACACCTTTCCTCCCTTTCCACCCCCCTCCCTCCCCCTCCCCGCGATCAGAGTCCACTGTGCTGAGGCTTGGCTCTACCAGCTTCGACGCGACCAGCATCTTATCCTTCTTTGAAGACCACGCTGGAGGAAGCTTTACTCCCCCTCCCTTCTGGTTCCCGAAAGGAAGGGGGAGGAGCCTCCTTCAGTGCGTTCTTCAAAGAAGGATAAGAAGCTGGCTGCGTCAAAGCCGGTAGGGCCAGGCTGAGTCGTGCCATGCTCTGAGGGGTGGGGCTGGGGCTAATTTGCCAGCCTCTCCCCCCTGCCACCACCGCCCCTTCCCGTAAGTAGCCCCATGCCTGCTGCCTACTCACGAGTTGCCCCGCACTGGCCACCTACTTGCGCAGCTACTTGCGAGTAGGCAGCAGATGCGGGGCTACTCGTGAGTAGGTGGCAGGCACAGTGACTCAGGGCGGGTGTGGAGCTGTGCTGCCTAGGGCGCCAGAAGGGCTAGGACCAGCCCTGTTCCTATGGTAACAAAGTTTGTGTCAACATGAGCTTTTGTGAGCGACAGCTAGTAGTGTAGTGGTGGAGTTGATTAAATGCACAGACTCTTATATGGGAGAATTGGGTTTGATTCCCCACTCCGCCACACGCACCTGCCGATGTGACCTTTTGTCAGTCACAAGTTCTCACAGAGCAGTTTCTGTCAGAACTCTCTCAGCTCCACCTAGCTCACAGGGTGTCTGTTGTGGGGAGGGGAAGGGAAAGGAGATTGTAAGCTGCTCTGAGACGCCTTTGGGTAGTGAAGGGTGGGGTATAAATCCCATTTCTTCTTCTTCAGTTGTGTATGAAGTGGGTACTTACTTATGTGTGTGTTTTTGTGCTTGTGTGTGTAAAGTGCCGTGACCTGGATAGCACAGGCTAGCCTGTTCTTGTCAGATCTCAGAAGCTAAGCAGGGTTGGCTCTGATTAGAATTTTGGCTCCAATTAGTATTTGGATGGGAGACCATCAAGGAATACCAGGGTTGAGACACAGAGGCAGGCAATGGCAAACCTCCTTCTGCCTTGAAAACCCTATGGGGTTGGCGTAAGTTGGCCACCGCTTGACGGCGATCAACTGCAACAAAGTGCTGACAAGCTGCAATCAACTTATGCATGCAGTTTTCATGGCAGGAAACAAACAGATGTGGTTTGCCCTCGCCTGCCTCTCTGTAGTAACCCTGGGCTTCCTTGGTGATCTCCTATCCAAATATTACCGGGGCTGACTATGCTTCGCTTCTGCGGTCTGTTGAAATTGGGCTGGCTTGAGCCATTCAAGTCGGGGTGGGTAGTTCTTTACCAGACACTTTTATAACCCAGGTCACAGAAAGGGGGGGTAAGACAGGAGTTGCAGCCGAGACGCATACTGTAAATCATTCTGGTGGGAGTTCCTGAGCAGGGGCTGGAACAGATGTGGTTGTTACACTTAATGACCAATGAGAAAGGTCAGAGGTTCCAGCCTCGCTTGATTGCCAAGGGATAAATGAAGTCTGATTTGGAAAGATGCAGTGTGAAGCATAAGAAAAAAGGTTACAGGGTGATACAGCATGATTATACAATTACAGCATGATAAGAACAACAACTGATACCTGTGAAGAGTGAGTCCTGCTGAACTACCTTGACTTGGATAGCCCAGGCTAGTCATCAGATTTCGGAAGCTTAGTTAGGTCAGCCCTGGTTAGTCCTTGGGTGGGAGGCAACCATGGAAATCCATGGTCACTAAACAGAAGCAGGCGATGGAAAACCTTATCTGAAGCCCAGTGTCAACTTCGGTGCAGCACTCATTAACTACACCTTAATGAGACCCTAAGGATGAGTTCTTGGCAACCATTTTAAATAAGAAGATAGCCTTCACGGTTCTAATGATTTGATATAAATCAAATTAGGCTTTATTTAATGACTAGCAGATTCACAGCAAGGACTGTTCTTGATAGAACTGACCTCCACCAGCCAGGCAGCACCTTTATATTTTACTGTGACTGTTAATTATGCAAAACAGTATGGCACACAAGTTTTGGCACAGAATTAAAGATAAAGGTAGTCCCCTGTGCAAGCACCAGTCGTTTCCGACTCTGAGGTGACATCGCATCAGAATGTTTTCATGGCAGACTTTTTACGGGCTGGTTTGCCATTGCTTTCCCCAGTCCTCTACACTTTCTCCCCAGCAAGCTGGGGACTCATTTTACTGACCTCAGAAGGATGGAAGGTTGAGTCAAACTTGAGCCGGCTACTTGAACCCGGCTTCTGCTGGGATCAAACTCAGGTCGTGAGCAGAGAGCTTTGATTGCAGCACTGCAGCTTTGAGCGGGAAGCTGAAAAACTGTGAACTGGCTCACACTGACTCAACTTGGAGGGAACGCTGCCGCTAAGCTGGAAAAAAAAATTGTTCACCAAAGCAACTGGGGGAAAAAAAAAGTCCCGATCACATTTTTTTTAGACCAATCTGTTCTTGCTGTACCCTTAACTTGTCGGCTTTTCAGTTCCGAGTCCTGCAACTCCAAGAAAAATTGGAGCCGGGACTTTTGGGGAATGAAAGGCCAAGAGGTAATTGGAAATGTTCAGCGTTAAGAAAAATGGTAGGCGCTGGGGAAGGGCAAAGCTAGAACTGGCATATGAGAGAGAGAGAGACACGCTCTGATTTTTAATTTCATGATGTCAAAAGAAATGAAAATGATATTTTATTTATTCGTTAATGAATTGCTTCTCTGTTGAAAAACAGAGCCCCGGGTCATGTCTAAATATGTCTAAACATATGAATACTTGCTGATTTTTGGGGTTCCTATAGGGCTTCTTCCAACCTTTAGGTGAGGCCTGGAGATCTCCCCTTATTACAAATGACCTCCAGACAACAGAGATCAGTTCCGCTCAGCATAGCACAGTGCTATAGACTCCACCCTTCCAAGCAGCCCTTTTCTCCAGGGGAACTGATCTTTCCTGTCTGGGGATCAGTCAGGGGTTTTTTTGCAGCAGGAATTCCTTTGCATATTAGGCCGCAACCCCCCCCCCCCGATGTAGCCAATTCTCCTGGAGCTTCCAGTAGGCCCCTGTAAGAAGAGCCCTGTAAGCTCTTGGAGGATTGGCTACATCAGGGTTGTGTGGCCTACTAAGCAAAAGAGTTCCTGCTCCAAAAAAAGCCCTGGGATCAGTTATAGTTCCGGGAGATCTCCAGGCCGCACCTGGAGGCTGGCACCCCTATTTAAAACGCAGTCATGGTGAATGTCTTAAAAAAAAAATGGAATGTTGCATTGTTCTTCCACCTAGGACCCTACTGATCTTCTTGGCAGCAATTTTGGTATATGTGCAAATGTGGTGAGCGTGAAGGCTGAAAGCTATAAGCCCCGTGTGAGAGTTCCATCCTCAGAGAGAACCTTGGATTCCCTTTAGATAGATCCAAGTGGGCAGCCGTGTTGAAGCAACAGAAGAAAGTAGGAGCCAAGGGGCACCTTTAAGTTTTATTCAGAATGTAAGCAGAATGTCTGATGAAGTGTGCTTACATTCTGAATAAAACTTTGTTGGTCTTAAAGGTGAACGTGACTCCTACTTTGTTGTATTGGGTTTCCTCAGTAGATGTAAGGTCTTTTTTTTTTTTTTTGGCAGGAAGTCCTTTGCATATTAGGCCACACACCCCTGATGTAGCCAATCCTTCTGGAGCTTACAATAGGCCCTGTATGAAGAGCCCTGTAAGCTCTTGGAGGGCTGGCTACATCAAGAGGGGTGTAGCCTAATATGCAAAAGAGTTTCTGCTATAAAAAAAAAAGCCCCTGTAGACGTGATTGCTGCTACCTCCCTCACATCTTTTAGGACGGGTGGGATATAACTTTGAATGAACAAGCCCCCTCCCCACGAGGCTTTGGAATGTCATTGAGTCTTCCAGGAAGGATTTATCTAACTGAAGTTTATGTGTTTAGTGCAGAATTACACTGTGGGAAATAAAAATCACTGTCGCTCCGACATCTAATTTATACGACTTTCCTCACGGGCTCTCCTGATTTTCAGTCCATTCGTAATGTCCATAAAGACCCAGGAGGTTCTTGTTCTTTTCTTTAAAAATATATATATAGAATTTTTCTCTCTTCTAGCCATATATATCTCGTATGTTTGCCTTGGGAGATAGGGTTCTCTTTCCCCCTCTTTCAGAGTATAACTGATTGTTTTTAATCATGTCTGCGTATTAGCAGAGCGTAATGGATTCCGTTCTGGGGTGTACGAGGTTATAGATCAAAGCGGAGTTGCTTTTCGCCACATCTCTGTGATGGGAACACCAGTCTTGGGAATGTGAAGAAATAGTCTCGATTTGCATATTTTTATGGACTTGTTTTGCCTTGTTTCACCCCCCCTCCCTTTTGGAATGAAATTGAAATCGTGCCCCCCGTCTCTCCCCACCATCTCCTCTTACGTACAGTTGTCACGTTTTGGCTCATGAACTGAGTTTGATTATCGAGCGGTTTAAGGAAGCGGGCTAAAAATAGACCCGGTGAGAAATATTTTCCCGTCACTCTTTCCCGCTCTTGGCGCCCGTTTTTGCAGCCACCGCATAAAATCTTCTGAAGCATCCCGTTGGAAGGGGACCTAAAGTGATGCTTCTGTACTCTAAGGAGCAAGAACATTCTCTGTATCTATGTAGGTAGCTTTTTAAAATACTGGGCCTTGTTACCCAAAGGAATAAGCTTTGTAGCCTCTGTGGATGGATCTCAGTCGTGGTACCCCAAAACAAAATCATGAAGAGAGTGAGTCGGGTTGCCAAGTCCAATTCAAGAAATATCTGGGGACTTTGGGGGTGTAGCCAGGAGACTTCGGGGGTGGAGCCAGGAGACATTGGGGTGGAACTAGGAGCAAGGTTGTGACAAGCATAATTGAACTCCAAAGAGAGTTCTGGCCATCACATTTAAAGGACCACACACCTTTTAAATGCCTTCCCTCCATCGGAAATAATGGGGGATAGGGGCACCTTCTTTTGGGGCTCATAGAATTGGACCCCCTGGTCCAATTCTTTTGAAACCTGGAGGGTATTTTGGGGAGTAGCACTAGATGCCATGCTGAAACTTTGGTGCCTCTACCTCAAAAAGCAGCCCCCCCGAGCCCCAGATACCTGCAGATCAATTCTCCATTATCCCCTATGGGAATTGGTCTTCATAGGGACTAATGAAGTGCCCCGCAGACATTTCCCTTCCCACCTCTGTGCTTTCTGATGACCCTGAAAAGGGGGGAGGGCCTCCAAACCAGGGGATCCCCTACCCCCACCTGGGGTTAGGCAACTGTAGATTGAGAGTGAGTGATTGTAATGCAGACAAATCATTTAATTGTATATAAAATAAAAAGAATGAAAGTGTAAAAAACCCACACTGGGCACCTGAGTACTAATTCTCTAAGTAGCCACACATGCACATGGCTTTTTTTTTGTAGCAGGATCTCCTTCGCATATTAGGCCACACCCCTTTGATGTAGCCATTCCTCCTAGAACTTACAGTAGGCCCTGTACGAAGAGCCCTGTAAGCTCTTGGAGGATTGGCTACACAAGAAGGGTGTGGCCTAATATGCAAAGGAGTTCCTGCGACAAGAAAAGCCCAGCATGCACACATATACCAACAAGAGGGCTCACTGATAAAAGGTAGGAGGGACAAAACTGGGATATTACGGAGAAGGGACTGATGAACTGAAAATCCTGGGCTTGAGGTCTGTAGGGGTCCATGGGCAAAGACAGCTGAGGTCCAAGGAGCAGAGTGAGGAGCGGGCTAAGCAAAGGGAAACCAGCACACCCTCCCACTCCATCCTGGGGGTTTCCCAAAGTCATGGCTGCACCCAGGTGCCTTTATGAGACTCCCCATGGTTCAGGTCATCATTCATTCATGATTTATAACCCACCCTTCCCTCAATGGGCTCAGGGCGGAGAACAACAATTAATAAAAGTTGTTGTTTAGTCACACAGTCAAGTCTGACTCTTAGCGACTCCATGGACCAAGTCGCGCCAGGCCCTCTTGTCTTCCACCATCCTCCGAAGTCCGCTCAAATTCATGTTAGTCACATTAGTAACACTGTCCAGCCATCGCATCTTTTGCTGTCCCCTTCTTCTTTCGCCTTCTGTCTTTCCCAGCATCAGGGTCTTCTCCTGTGAGTGCTCCCTTCTCATTTGGTGGCCAAAGTATTTGAGCTTCAGCTTCAGCATCGGATCTTCCAGGGAACAGTCAGGGTTGATTTCCCTTAGGACTGTCCAAGGGACCCTCAAGAGCAGGGGTCCTCAAACTACGGCCCGCGGGCCAGATGCGGCCCGCTGAGGACGTTTATGCGGCCCGCCAGGTTATGGCAAAATCAGACTGGAAGTGACGTTCGACCTAAACTCGCGTTAGCAACACACACTTCCGGCACTGGGCTGAGGCGGCGGAGACAGAGTGTGAGGTGATACTGAGGTGAGGTGAGTTTCCAGGCTGGGGTGTGTGGTGTGGGGAAGGGAGAGAGATGCAGAAGACGGAGAATTGACGGCCCGCGGCCTTGTACAGTAACGGCAGTCCGGCCCTCCAACAGTCTGAGGGACAGTGAACTGGCCCCCTATTTAAAAAGTTTGAGGACCCCTGCTCAAGAGTCTTCTCCAGCACAAGAGTCAAAATTAATTCATACAATAAAACAATACAGCAGTCTTAAAAACAGGTCAGATTCTGCAGATCATTATATCAAATTGCATCCACTCCTCCCA
The DNA here is from genome assembly GCF_032191835.1 of Heteronotia binoei. Classification (NCBI taxonomy): domain Eukaryota; kingdom Metazoa; phylum Chordata; class Lepidosauria; order Squamata; family Gekkonidae; genus Heteronotia; species Heteronotia binoei. Next base: position 74,269,058 of record NC_083233.1, on the reverse strand, counting down.
TAGATCCCCCAGCTTCTAACCAAAGAGGTCTCAAGCTGGGGGGAGGGGGTGGAAAATGATTGCATTCGGAATTTGGTGGAATCCTAGGACTACCTCTAGACATCTGACACACTTCAAGGTGCACTGAGCCGATTTGGTGTAGTGGTTAAGTGTGCGGACTCTTATCTGGGAGAACCGGGTTTGATTCCCCACTCCTCCACTTGCAGCTGCTGGAATGGCCTTGGGTCAGCCATAGCTCTGGCAGAGGTTGTCCTTGAAAGGGCAGCTGCTGTGAGAGCCCTCTCAGCCTCACCCACCTTACAGGGCGTCTGTCGTGGGGGAAGGAGATAAAGGAGATGGTAAGCCGCTCTGAGACTGATTCAGAGAGAAGGGCAGGGTATAAATCTGCAGTCTTTCTTCTTCACCATCATGCAACTTATTGGTGGAGCTGGGCCTCCGAGAGGTCTGCTTGCCTACCGCCAGTTCAAGGGCCTTTTCTACCTCGGCCCCCGTCCTGGTGGAATGCCTTGCTGGATGAGGTTGGAGCCCCGAGGGATTATCTGAGCTTTTGCAGCGCTTGCAAGTCAGCCTTGTTTAGGGAGGCCTTTGCCTGGTCTTGTTCTGTTGGTCACCTTGGAACTGATCCACTTCTTTATATTTGGATTATTTATGAATGTCCGGTGTCTGGTTTTTTATTGCCTTATAAATTATGTATTTTTATATCCAATTGTTGTTTTATTGTTGTAATCTCCCCTGAGCCTTTGGGAAAGGGCAGAATAGAAATCTAATAAACATTTTTTTTTTTAAAGAGAGACGAAAGAGAAGAGATTGGATCTTATACCCTGCCCTTCACTACCTGAAGGAATCTCAGAGCAGCATACAGTCTCCTTTCCGTTCCCCTCCCCACAACAGACACCCTGCGAGGTGAGTGGGGGTGAGAGAGCTCTTGAGAGAACTGCTCTTGAGAGGAACAGCTCTGTGAGAACATGTGACTGGCTCACAATCTTCTTTCCCTTCCTCCCCCACAAAAGACACTCTGTGAGGTAGATGAAGATATTGGATTTATATCCCACCCTCCACTCCGAAGAGTCTCAGAGTGGCTCACAATCTCCATTACCTTCCTCCCCCCCCCACAAAAGACACCCTGTGAGGTAGATGAAGATATTGGATTTATATCCCGCCCTCCACTCCGAGGAGTCTCAGAGCAGCTCACAATCTCCTTTACCTTCCTCCGCCACAACAGACACCCTGTGAGGTAGATGAAGATATTGGATTTATATCCCGCCCTCCACTCCGAAGAGTCTCAGAGCAGCTCACAATCTCCTTTCCCTTCCTCCCCCACAACAGACACCCTGTGAGGTAGATGAAGATATTGGATTTACATCCCGCCCTCCACTCCGAAGAGTCTCAGAGTGGCTCACAATCTCCTTTCCCTTCCTCCCCCACAACAGACACCCTGTGAGGTGGGTGGGGCTGGAGAGGGCTCTCACAGCAGCTGCCCTTTCAAGGTCAACCTCTGCCAGAGCTATGGCTGACCCAAGGCCATGCTAGCAGGTGCAAGTGGAGGAGTGGGGAATCAACCCCGGTTCTCCCAGAGAAGAGTCCGCACACTTAACCACTACACCAAACTGGCTCTCCAGAAGTCTGTTTAGAAGTCTTTGTTTAGAAGTCTGTTTAGAATGTTTAATTAACCACCTTTTCCCCACCTGCTTCCTTGATTTGATACTGATGTTGTTATGCCAGTAAAGGTTCTTTGACTGTGACTGAGAGGTGCTCTATGTCAGGGGCGGCCAACGGTAGCTCTCCAGATGTTTTTTGCCTACAACTCCAATCAGCCCCAGCCAGCATGGCCAATTAATTAATTAATTAATTTTTAAGGTTTTATCTGTTTTTAAAAGTTTAATTCCTTACATGTTTAAATATTGTTTAATCTTTGTGTCGGATTTATTGTTGGAAGCCGCCCTGAGCCACTTGTGGGAAGGGCGGGATATAAATTCTAAAAATAAATAAATAAATAAATAAATAAGTTGTAGGCAAAAAACATCTGGAGAGCTACCGCTGGCCACCCCTGCTCTATGTCATAGAGTCCCCCTTCCAAAGTAGCCATTTTATCTCGTGGGAACTGGTCTCTGTTGTCTGGAGATAATTGTACATCTGGCAGATCTCTGGGCTCTTCTGGAGGTTGGCAACTGAAGTTGTGAATGTGTGGATCATATGTGCTGAAATTGCAGGAGCCTATAAGTTTTTCTTCAGTATTCTTTTGGAACGATGGGGACTTCGTTTTGCTTCTAGTTCCCCTCCTATGCATATGTGTCCTTGGAGGGAAAAAAATTAATGTCTTTAAAACGCAACAACAATCGATTCCGTCATGCCAAAGTGAAAGCTTAGTGCTGAGCAGAGAGCCCGTCTCAAACGGTCAATCGTGCGCTGATTAAGAAAGCCATTTTTGCATTTCCCCCTCTTATTTTGTGGGAATTTCCCTCCCCCATAATAGGAGTCAGCTATGGTTTTGTAGCAGTTTCTCAATAAATGGCTTTTAAGATTGATTAAGGGCCTCTGCTTTACTTTGGCCATCGATCAATCTCAGCAGACGTTTATTGCTTTTGCATGCTGGAAAGTGGGCAGTGTGGATTATGTCTTAATTCATCTGGCCCTAAGTATACCATAGTAATGCGCAGTTTGGGAAAGACACAGCGCTGAACTTAAAAGAACTCTTGGGAACTTGGTCCAAACTCTTTTCCCTTTAATTGGAGATGATAGGCTTTGAACTGGGGCACTTCCGTCAGCAAAGCAGGACTTCTGTGACCAAGCCATAGCCTTTTCCTCTGTTTGGTGTGGTAGTTAAGTGCATGGACTCTTACCTGGGAGAACCGGGTTTGATTCCCCACTCCTCCACTTGCAGCTGCTGGAGTGACCTTGGGTGAGCCACAAGTTTTCACAAAGCTGTTCTGCTCAAGAGCAGTTTCTGTCAGAGCTCTCTCAGTTCCACCTACCTCACAGGCAAGCCTGTGGAGTCTTGTGAGCAAAAATTCTACTTTGTGAGCTACTGGCATTAAAGCTGTGAGCTACAACATAAATTAACTTGCTCTGGAGCCATTTTTCCTGAGCTAAGACAAAAACGTGTGGGCGGAGGCTAAAAAATTATGAGCTAGCTCAAACTAACTCAGCTTAGAGGGAACACTGCTCACAGGGTGTCCGTTGTGGGGAGGGGAAGGGTAAGCTGCTCTGAGACACCTTTGGGTAGTGATGTGCCGGGTATAAATCCAAACTCTTCTTCTTATGGCATATTGATTTCCAAGATCCTACGAAGTTTGAGTCTAGTGGCATCTTTAAGACTTGAGGTGGCCAAACTAGCTTAATGTAAGAGCCACATAGAATAAACGTCGGATGTTGGAGAGCCACAAGATATGAACGTCAGATGTCTGAGGGAGGGAAGGAAGGAAGGAAGGAAGGAAGGAAGGAAGGAAGGAAGGAAGGAAGGAAGGAAGGAAGGAAGGAAGGAAGGAAGGAAGGAAGGAAGGAAAGCAAATAGATGGGGAGGGAGAGGTACAAAGAAAGCAACTTTAAATTTAAGTACATTCTCCAAGCACTAGCTGACTTGGCTCAGATAAGGGATTTAAAGAGACAAATGCTTTTTCAACAGCAGCTGATGGGGTGGTGATAGGGGTCTGAGAGCCACACAATACGTGTGAAAGAGCCACATGTGGCTCCCGAGCTGCAGGTTGGCCACCCCTGTTTAAGACCAACAGAGTTTTACTCAAGGTTTGAGCTTTCATGTGTACCCACACTTCCTCAGATACATCGAAATGGAAGTTACCAGGCCATATAGATAGGTAGAAGTTGAACTGCAAATCAGCATACAGGATAATGAAGATGTTTTAACAGATGCAAACAGGAATAACAAACTAAGTTTATACGGTCCGTTTGTTTGGATTTAATTCGGGGGGGGGGGGCAGTGAAGCAAATGAATATGTCAAAAGTGGAGACTCAAGTTGTGAATGTGCCCCTCTTAATTGTGGAGTGTTGGGAGTAATTAACTGAGACCCTGTCGTTACGCTCCATCGGCCTCCTCTCAGTCATGGAGGTAACTAACAGCATCCTTTTCTTTGAGGTGGGATGATTTGTAGTGCAGCGTCGTGTCTCCTCCGTTGCCACACCAGAGAAATGCATTCCAATGTACTGTTCTAAATTTTGATTCAAATTTTGTATTTGGCATGTGATCATGTGGACCAGGGGTGGCCAAACTAGCTCAACGTAAGAGCCACATAGAATAAATGTCGGATGTTTGAGAGCTGCAAGGAAGGAAGGCAAATAGATGGAAGGACAGCGGAGGGAAGGAGAGGTGGAAAGAAAGCAACTTTAACTTTAAATGCATTCTCCAAACGTCAGCTGGCTTGGCTCGGAGAAGGGATTTAAAGACAGAAATGCCTTTTCCACACCAGCTGACATGGTTTGAGAGCCACACAATACGTGCGAAGGAGCCACAGTTTGGCCACCCCTGATGTGGACCATAGCAGTGCCAAGTCTGCTGTAGTCTCTGTGTGTAGTTAAGCCGTTTCTTTGGTTCAGGAAAAGGATCCTGGGTAAAACCACACTGTATGCCAATGCTGCTAGCCCGAACTCTCCTCACCCCCCTCCCGGCCTTTGTTATGTAGCCTTGCTTTGAAATGGGAATATGGGAACAAGATTACAGAGCCTTCTCAGTGGGGCCTGGTGCCAAGAAGACGCTCAAGGACGACCCAGGCCTGAGAACGAAATAGTAACATCTATGTGTGAATGTGCCCTGCATAGAGTACCCCTCCCTCAAGAATGCCTTTGATGTATACCTTAAATGTTTGCTCTGACTGTGTCACGGCTGGGGCCGGGTCAGGTCAGGCAAAGTCCAGAGGCAGTCCGAGGTCTGTAGCCAGCAAGCAGGAGTGTCCAAGGTGCCAAATCCAAATCACTGTGCAAGTATCGCAGGTCCGAGGTCCAGAAGCCGAGGTCAGGGAGTCCAGAAGTCAAAAGCCAAAGTCAGGGAGTCAGGAACCAAAGTCAAGCCGGAGTGGATGCTAGAACGTCAGGGAGATGACTAGTTGCTTCCACAAAGCCTCCTCCCAAAGCCCACAGCTATATAGCCCTCTGCTGGCTGTTGCCCATTTGGGCTAATTGCTGGCTCTGGGAGGCAGCCAGGATCCTGTTACAACTCAAGCATCCTTGCTCTTAGGAGGGCCAGAATCCTCTCAAAACTCAGGACTCAGGGAGCGTCTTGCTTGTGAGCGTGCCGCCCTCCTCCGATCCCTGAGGTCCTGACGAAGGCGGTCACGCACACGAGCCACCCGCGAGGGCGAGGCAGGGGGGCTGGGATCTTCTTCAGCAGGAGGCAGGGGTACTGGTGCAGGTGGCAGGGGTACAGTTTCCTCGGCAGACTCGTCTTCCTCTGCAGGGTCCCCAGCACCCATGACAGACTGTATACTTGCCAGTCTTTCAATTTCGTTCTATAGTCTAACAACATGTTGCAATAAACTAGAAACTTTCATCAACAAAGGTCTCGTTATTGAAACATCAGACTTGCCAAGCAGCGTCAGGAGACAGCTTCAGGGGAAGGCCTTTATGCTTTGTTGTTGGCCCTCCGGAGGAACTGGTTGGCCTCTGTATGAGATGGGATGCTGGACTGGATGGGCCACTGGTCTGATCCAACAGGGCTCTACTTATGTTCTTATTTTGGGGCACGGAGTATGATCAATTAGATCGTGATACATTAGTGGGGTCTGAGATTTGACATCCGTAGAAAGGCCTCTGGTTTAAAATCAGCTTGGGGCCAAAATACTGACTGGCAAGGCAAATTAGGGGACAGGTGGCGGCCAGTGCTAGTAAAGAAAATGGGAGCCAAAGTTTGAATCTTGATTTAGATCTCATGTTTTGAACCTTGGAAACTGATTTAGCCTTGAGTCAGGACATTGGTCCTTCCAGCTCAATGCCGTCTCATTAGTAGCTTAGGCGAGAGCAGTGTTTGCTAACACCTGCTGCCTGGAATCCTGTAGCTTCAGATGCTGTGCATTGGCTCAGGCATGTTTTGCAAGTGAGGAAAACCTGTGACCTGCTAGGGTTGCCAGCCATTCGGGGGCATTCAGGGGGAGACCGGGGTAGTGGGAACATGGGGAGGTGCCATTCTGTTGACAGCATGATGTCATTTCCAGGTCGAAGCTGGACGGGATGTCCCAGCACTCTAGGATCCAGTAAAACTCTGGGTTTTACCATAGAATTCTCCTGAATCCTAGAGTGGCATTACATCATTTTGGGGATTGGCCAGGAAGTGACATCATGCTGTTCATGTGATGATGTTGTTTTCCTCCTCACTGCTGGTCAATAGAGGGACAGCAGAGGGTCAGGAGGGAGTTGCTGTCTGGAGGTCTTTGCTACAACCGAAGTCATGGCAACCCTATTTACAATTTATCTACGGGCCTCCAAATTCTAGGAACAATTTGCTAGCAAATCTAGCTTTCCCCCCTACAAGTGATCAAGGAACTACTTTCATTGTCTAAACCAGGGGTGTCAAACATGCAGTTGAGGGGCCGAATTAGGCCCCTGGAGGGCTCCTATCAGGCCCCCTAGCAACCGGCTGTCATCTGCTTCCTTCTCCCTCTCTCTTGCTTCCTTCTGCGTAACAGCTTGCTTTGCAAGACTTGCTCAATTGCACAGGAGCTACAGAGCAAAACCTCTGTTTTCTCCATTGACTGAGGCTCCTCCTGTGGGGAGGGAGGGGGGAGGAATGCCTCGCTTTGCCAGGCTCTCTCAATTGCACAGCAGAGCTACTGAGCCAAGCCTCTCTTCCTTCTATTGGCTGAGGCTCCTCCCCCTCCTGGTCCCCTGGGGAAGGAAAGAAAGAACCAGAGTTTCCTTTGCCCAGTTCCCCGGATCCCATGGGAGAAATACAAAGAAAGCACCTTTAAGACCAATGAGTGCTAATCTTTTAAGCATGTTTTTAAGTTTTAAAAAAATATATTTGTGCTTGTGTCCTTTATAACATTTATATCACTGCTACCTAATCTTAAAATAGGTACACACATGGCTCAGCCCGACATGTCCCTGCTCGACAAGGTCTCATTTATGTCAGATCTGGCCCTCATAACGATTGAATTCAACACCCCTGGTCTAAACCGTTTGAACAATTGGGTAAGTTGTTGTTGGTGGAAAGTGCGAGATCGCACAGGGTTTTCAAGGCAAGAGATGGCCCGAGGTGGCTTGCCGTTGCCTGCCTCTGTGTAATGACCCTAGGCTTCCTTGGTGGTCTCTCATTCAAATACTAACCAAGGCCTTAGCTTCTGAGTCCTAGTGAGATCAGGCTAACGTGGACCATCCAGGTCAGGCCATTGGATTAATTAGGTCATGCCATCACGTCTGTATTGAAGCAATGCAGAGGATTTCCTGGTTCTAGGATTGCTAAGTCCTTCACAGCCTCGACGGGGGACTGTTTTCAATAGGTACCATAGAGTTTTCCCTCCCAAATCCCTAGAGCATCCGGGAAAACCATAGAGTTTTCCCGGAAGCTCCTAGAGAGGCCGGCATGCAATGTCGCCGGCATGATGATGTCACTGGGAGTGATGTTACTGCAATGTCGGGGGAGGATCCCCCATGCCAGCCCAATGGGGGCTGGCGGGTTGGGAACCTCAGGGGTGGGGGAATCCTTGCCCGGCTGGGAACTTGGCAGCGCTACCTGATTCTCCCAGTCTTATTGACTCTCTTTTACTCACTGGATTATCTACCTAACTCCCAGACACCTCTCAAAAAAGATTGCATGTGCGTTGAAACTTTCTTTTGTAGCTAAGGTTGCTATCCTCCAGGTGGGGCCTGGAGATCTTCTGGAATTATGCCTCCTCTCCAGACTACACAGATGAGAGAGAGAAAATGAATGCTTTGGAAGGTGGACTCTGTGGTATCATATCGCTTGAGTTCCCTTCCTTCCCAAACCCTATCCTCTCCCAGGCTCTACCTCCCAAGTGTCCAGACCTTCCCGAACCTGGAACAGGCAGCTTTATTTGTAGCATGCAGGGCTATTTTGTAGCAGGAACTCCTTTGCATATTAGGCCACACACCCCTGATGTAGCCAATCCTCCTAAAGCTTACAGGGCCTTCTGTAAGCTCCAGGAGTATTGGCTACATCAGGGGCAGGGCTTTCTTTGTAGCTGGAGCTCCTTTGCATATTAGGTCACACTCACCTGATGTAGCGAATCCTCCAAGAGCTTACAAGGCTATTACAGGGCCTTCTTTAAGCTCCAGGGGGATTGGCTACATCAGGGGTGTGTGGCCTAATATGCAAAGGAGTTCCTGCTACAAAAAAAGCCCTGGTAGTGTGTACGCCAGCCGCTTAACATCAGTTTTACAGCAATATATTTCACTGAAGTTCTGCCAGTTCTGCTTTCCTCCAAGGTACGCAAGAGGGCCTCGCCCCTCCAAGCAAGTCAGAATAAGATATGCTGGGTTTTGATTTTGTGCCAGTCTAACACTTGACCTGAATCTTCAGTTCTGGTAAATAAATAGTTGTTATGAAAGCATAAATTACATGTGCCGTCTCTCCCAAAACAAGAGTTTCTGTAAGATTTCAGAAAACGGAGAGGGGAGGGGGAAGAGGGCGCTCGCCAAAGAAAAACAGAACTCGAGGGGGACCACGCTAATACACAGAGTCTATTAGAATGCGCCAAAGCGCGCGGAATAATAGTCAAATATTTGTAATGTTAATGGACGCGCGGACATGCTTTGTGAACTTTCCTTTGCTCTATCCATCCAGCAGTTATAAATATATAATGTGATGTGCATACGATATGAGGCAAAACGGAAGCTATAAAAATGCAAATGGCAGGGGGATTTGGTGGGGGAGGGGGGAGGGAGAGAGAAAGTACCAGGGGTTATTTCTCTGTAGATGTTCCCTGAGCATTGGCCCCTTGGTATCAACTGACAGAGTTGCGTTGAAATCCTATGAATAACGGCTGCGTGTGTTTAGGGGATAATTTATTATCTCGCCCGGGATGTACAAAGAGTCTTTAACTCCATTAGGAGAAGGAAGGAGGCGTTGGAAAGAGAGGAGGGGAAGAGGTGGCCGGTTCTGTTGTCTGACAAAAGGGATTCTTAATGAACTTGGCAGAGTTTGGGAGGCGAAACAGGTTTCCGAAGGTGCTTTTTTTGTTTTCTCAAATGGAGGCAAACTGGGGATGAGTGAATAGGAAACAAAAATCGTTTTGTATTTTTGGCGGCGGTGTCAGTTTGCCGTGGGCTTTGTCGGCGCGTTCGTGTTGAGCGCACCCCGATGCGTAGTTTTGAAATGCCACGTCAGAGTGATTGATTGACACTTTTGCAATGCTGAATGAATGGGTGTGGGTGAAAATAAAGAATCCAGGATTTTATTCAGGGGTGGCCAAATTGTGGCTTGGGAGCCACGTGTGGCTCTTTCACATGCATTGTGTGGCTCTCAACGCCCCCACTGGCCCCTTGGCCGGCTTGGAGAAGGCATTTGTCTATTTAAATCACTGCTTTTATTTATGCATTTAAAGTTGCTTTCTTTCTGCCTCCCTCCCCCCTCCCCATCTATTTGCCTTATTTCCTTCCATCAGACATCTGATGTTCATGTCTTGTAGCTCACAAATATCTGACATTTATTCTGTGTGGCTCTTCGATTAAGTAAGTTTGGCCACGCCTGGTTTTATTGATTAGGATAGTGAGCTCTGGGCTGGGAAATATTGGGGGGGGGGGGTTTGGGGGGAGTGAAGCCTGGGGAGCGGGGCTGGGGGAAGGGCATTGTACCTTAGTGGGGTACAATGCCATGGAGTCCACCCTCCAAAGCAAGCGTTATCTCCAAGAGAGCTGATCTTGGTTGCCTAGAGATCAATTGTAGTAGCAGGAGATCTCCAGATACCAGTTGGAGGCTGCCAGCCCTGTTTATCGATATATCATATTTTTATACCATCCAGCCTTTGTGGAGGTTTAGGAGTTCTTTCTTTTGAGCCAGTTTGGTGTAGTTTAGGGGTGGCCAAACTATGGCTCAGGACCCAAAATATGGCTCTTTCACAGATATTGTGTGGCTCTTAGAAGTCCCCACGGCCCCATTGGCCGGGTTGGAGAAGGCATTTAAAGTCTCTTTAAACCACTTTGCAAAGCCAGCTGGAGGCTTAGAGAATGCATTTAAAGTTAAAGTTGCTTTCTTTCCACTCTCTCCCCCCCATCTATTTGCTCCCCTTCCTTCCTTGTGGCTCTTGAACATCTGATGTTCATATCTTGTGGCTCTCAAACATCTGACATTTATTCTATGTGGCCCTTAGGTTAAGCAAGTTTGGCCACCCCTCATGTAGTGGTGAAGTGTGCGGACTCTTATCTGGGAGAACCGGGTTTGATTCCCCACTCCTCCACTTACAGCTGCTCAAATGGCCTTGGAAAGCCCTCTCAGTCCCACCCACCTCACAGGGTGTCTTTTGTGGGGGAAGAAGATAAAGAAGTTTGTAAGCCACTCTTAGACTCTGATTCAGAGAGAAGGGCGGGTATAAATCTACAGTTCTTCTTCTTCTTCCCACAACAACCCTTTGAGGTATGTCAGGCTGAGAGATGGTGAGTAGTGGCTACCCCATACCCAAATCCCTCATTTCCCTCATTTCCCTGGCTTCTTTAGGCTTCTCTTGAGCTGCCGAACCCAACTGTGTTAGGCCGGCTGGGTTACCAGTGGCACAAATGCGTCTTTATCTGTTACCTCACAAGATTTGCTGCCTCAATGTAATTAGCACCAATCTCTCTTTGCAGAAATATGCAATTAACCCTCTGGCTCAGGATTATGAAAGAATAATGCGTGCACGCATGTGTGAACCGGATGGTGTGTGAGCGAGTGTGTGATGTTTTCCTCATCAGTCTTGGAGATTACACTGTGTTAGTGTGAGGTGTGTGCGTGCCCGCAAAGGGGTTAGCTTGTCCCAATCAAGCCTGCCAGCAGGAGTGGCAGTTCTAGGAATTAATATTCGCAAACATAGACCTGTACATGGAAAGGGTAAATATATGTCTAACGAGGGGTCGCAAAAAATTATAAGGGGATGCTGACTGTCTAGAATTTGTCAGTAATAGGAAGAGGTCAGTAGACTTGCAAATCGTATGATAGGGATCTTAACAAAAGAACACAATTCTTGATTTTTTTTCTTGTATAATATATTTTTTAAGTGGTACGATAGAAAAGGGGAAAAATGGGAAGGGAAGAGTATAAATCAGGGGTGGCCAAACTCACTTAATGTAAGAGCCACATAGAATAAATGTCAGATGTTTGAGAGACACAAGACATGAACATCAGATGTGTGAGAGAAGGAAGGAAGGAAGGAAGGAAGGAAGGAAGGAAGGAAGGAAGGAAGGAAGGAAGGAAGGAAGGAAGGAAGGAAGGCCAGTAGATGGGGAGGGAGAGGTGGAAAGAAAGCAACTCTAAATGCATTCTTCAAGCTGCTGGCTGCCTTGGCTTGCAGAAGAGATTTAGAGAGACAAATGCCTTCTCCAAGCTGGCTGACAGGGCAGTGGGGGCTTCAAGAGCAACGCAATATGTGTGAAAGAGCCACATGTGGTTCCCGAGTCCCAGTTTGGCCACCCCTGGTATAAAGTCATCAGTACTTTTCAAGTATTATGAATAATTACATACAAGTGAAGCCAACTGTTTTGATAGAAATACAGATTTCAAATGTGAGAGCAGATAGTGATTTCTTGGATATTTTTAATCTTAATTTTTTTTGGAACGCACAAAGAGTGTTTGTACATTTAACGATAAGGAGGAAAGAGACCATTCCAAAGAGATGGCGTGTTCTTGGAAAAGAGGCTGATTATTTTTCTTGACTGTGTGTCAGCCCTGGAGGAAGGTTGGAGTAAAAATGTACTGAATAAAACCAGTGTGCAAGTTGGTCTGAGAGTAATGACCGAGGCTCTCAGACTTCCCATTCTTGCGAACTTGCACATGACTTCACTGGTTGCCTCCAGATTTAGAGTTACGATGGAAGCATCAAGGTAGACAAGAAACTGCAGACAGCTTGGTGACAAGTGCTGTGTTTTCAGTGCGATACTTTAATGAACATTCTGGGATACACGATGGAAGATCTACAGTCGTCTGTGTCCTTAGGAACCCTGGGACTATCAAGAGTTCCTAAGTGAGAAGGCCAGTAATGATGGACAAGCTTTCAAGATATGGAGGTGCCTTAGATGAAGTTTGGCCACTGGTTCATCTAGGTCAATGTGGGTTATTCTGTTTGGCAGCCGCTCTCCAGCAGGCAAGATCTTTTACATCACAAATGATATTTTAGCTGGAGAAAGTGGAGATTGAAGTTGGAACCTTTCGCGTACAACTCAAGGGCAAGTGATGCTCTGTATTCTTGGTACTTGGGAGGGGCAACCATGGGAGGGCTTCTGGTGTCCTGGCCCCACTGATGGACCTCCTGATGGCACCTGTTTTTTTGGCCACTGTGTGACAGAGTGTTGGACAGGATGGGCCATTGGCCTGATCCAACATGGCTTCTCTTATGTTCTTATGTGACACAGAGTGTTGGACTGGATGAGCCATTGGCCTGATCCAGCATGGCTTCTCTTATGTTCTTATGTGACACAGAGTGTTGGACTGGATGGACCATTGACCTGATCCAACATGGCTTCTCTGATGTTCTTATGTGACACAGAGTGTTGGACTGGATGGGCCATTGGCCTGATCCAGCATGGCTTCTCTTATGTTCTTATGTGACACAGAGTGTTGGACTGGATGGGCCATTGGCCTGATCCAACATGGCTTCTCTTATGTTCTTATGTGACACAGAGTGTTGGACTGGATGAGCCATTGGCCTGATCCAGCATGGCTTCTCTTATGTTCTTATGTGACACAGAGTGTTGGACTGGATGGACCATTGACCTGATCCAACATGGCTTCTCTGATGTTCTTATGTGACACAGAGTGTTGGACTGGATGGGCCATTGGCCTGATCCAGCATGGCTTCTCTTATGTTCTTATGTGACACAGAGTGTTGGACTGGATGGGCCATTGGCCTGATGCAGCATGGCTTCTCTTATGTTCTTATGTGATACAGAGTGTTGGACTAGATGGGCCATTGGTTTGATCCAACATGGCTTCTCTTAGGTTCTTATGTGACACACAGTGTTGGACTGGATGGACCATTGACCTGATCCAACATGGCTTCTCTGATGTTCTTATGTGTCTGTTCTACTTATCCCACTGTTCCTCTAAAAAGCTCAGCGAGGACATCCTTCCTCTGTTTTTATCTTCACAACAACATTGTGAGGTAGGTTTCCCTGAGAGAAGGTGGCCGACCCAAGTTACCTGGTGAACCTCATGGCTGAGTTGGAATTGGAACCTGGTCTAACCTTCGACTCTGAATTTGGTGGCTCAGGCTAGCTCGATATTGTCAGGTTTCAGAAGTAGGCAGCATCAGCCCTGGTTAGCGGGATGGGAGCCCAGCAAGGAAGTCCAGTGTTGTGATGAAGTGACAGTCAGTGGAAAGCTCTGAATGCCTTCTGCTGGAGAACCCTATGAGGTGGCTGTAAGTCAGCTGCGACTTGATGGCACTTTCCACCAGGAGCAGAATTCTAGCAGGAGCTCCTTTGCATATTAGGCCACACCCCCATGATGTAGCCAATCCTTCAAGAGCTTACAGTAGGCCCTGCACTAAGAGCCCTGTAAGCTCTTGGAGGATTGGCTACATCAGGGGTGTGTGGCCTAATATGCAAAGGAACTCCTGCTAGAATTCCACCCCTGCTTTCCACCGCCCACGAGCCTTCTAGCCGTGGCACCACACTGTCTCTTGTACACTCAACTATGGACCCTCTTCCTTTTTGCCTCCTACTGATCTCCGGCTGGGATGTGCAGGTGTGTTGCATGGCCTTGAAATCTCTGTCACAGGCACAGTTTCCATGGTTGACGTGGGAGCAGTCCTCGGCTGTGACTGCTCATCATGGGAAGGCTTCCTAAGGAGGCAGAAAATTCAGCAGAGAATTCGGCAACTGCGAACTGGAGAAGACTTTCCAAGCCTACATGTGGAATCCTCACAAGGAGTGGTGGGCGCAGCTCCAAAAACAGATGCCACAAAATGGCTGCCACTAGATGCCAAAATGGCTGCCAAAACCAGCCAGAAAATGGCTACTACAGCTTGTCTTCAGTCACATGCTGACGATCCTTATGTTGTATTGGCAGCTTCTGCTAAAGCAGCATTGAAAAAATCTGCACAGACAATCAAGCTTCCAGTGGCCGGTCAGCAGCCTTGCTAGGAAAAAGCTTTGCCCTGGCTTCAGACACTTCAAAAAAAAAAAAAACTTGGAGGGGGCCAGGGAAAGGGTTGGGGGTATCATGGAATTCACTGCCACAGGAGGTGGTGGTGGCTACAAGCATAGACAGCTTCAAGAGGAGAATGGATAAGCATAAGGAGCAGAGGTCCATCAGTGGCTATTAGCCACAGCTTCTTGTTGGAATTCTCTGTTTGGGGCAGGGATGCTCCGTATTCTTGTGCTTGGGAGGAGGCACAGTGGAAGGGCTTCTAGCCCCACTGGTGGACGGACCTCTTGACGGCACTTGTTTTTTTCTGACCACTGTGTGACACAGAGTGTTGGACTGGATGGGCCATTGGCCTGATCCAACATGGCTTCTCTTACGTTCTTATTTATTTATTGAATTTATATCCCACCTTCCTCACCGAAGCAGGCTCAGGGCGGCTCACAGCAATAAAACCATAAGACAATAAATAACCATTTAAGCAGTTCATCAGTTCTAGAATTTAACGGTTAAAGCAAATTAAACAATAAACAGTTAAAAACAATTTTAGTACTCGTGTAATTAATTTCTGGTGCCATTCAGCAATCTTGAACATCCTCTTATATGACTATAATTCAGTTGAAGGCGAGCCAAAATAATGTTTTTTTGCAGACCTTGCGAAACTGGGCAAGGTCCCACAAGGCTCTTACTTCTTCCGGAAGTTGGTTCCGCCAATAGGGGGCCACGGTGAAGGCTCTCTCTCTGGTGAATTTCATAGAATCATAGAGTTGGAAGGGACCTCCAGGGTCATCTAGTCCAACCCCCTGCACAATGCAGGAAACCCACTAACACCTCCCCCTAAATTCACAGGATCTTCATCGCTGTCAGATGGCCATCTAGCCTCTGTTTAAAAACCTCCAAAGGAGAGCCCACCACCTCCCGAGGAAGCCTGCTCCACTGAGGAATCGCTTTAACTGTCAGGAAGTTCTTCCTAATGTTGAGCCGGAAACTCTTTTGATTTGATTTCAACCCCTTGGTTCTGGTCCTACCATCTGGGGCCACAGAAAATAATTCCACCCCATCCTCTATAGAACAGCCCTTCAAGGACTTGAAGATGGTGATCCTATCACCTCTCAGCCGTCTCCTCTCCGGGCTGAACAGGCCCAGCTTCTTCAACCTTTCTTCATAGGACTCGGTCTCTAGACCCCTCACCATCTTCGTCGCCCTCCTCTGGACCCGTTCCAGCTTTTCTATATCCTTCTTAAAATGTGGTGCCCAAAACTGAACCTAATACTCCAGGGGAGGCTTTGCCAGAGCAGAGAACAGAGCAGAGCAGAGAACACTATGCCCAAGTCCTGCCTTGTAACTTGAAAACTTAATGACTTCTCAACCTGAGGCTGTTTCCCCCTTGACAGGCGACTGAACGTTCCTTTTCCCCTGTGTGCTTCTCTCTTGTGATTGCATTGATTAATCCCCTCTGCAGGTCTGCATTAGTGCGGGCAAGCTGTAAGTCGCACTCCTGTTTATACAAATCAGAGGAAGGGAGAGAGATGGCGGTTGCCGCGGAGTCGCACGGCGGCTCAGACTTTGTCAGAGTGAGCTGCCCTCTCCCAACGTGCCCATCGAAATCAATCAAGCCCAGTTTCAACCCTGTTTCTGTAGAAGATCCATCAGTTTCGATGAGACGCGCTTCCAAGGAAGGCTGTTTGGGTCTGTGGTCTTTGCAGAACGTCTTGGGACCAAGACTCCTTCTAAGCGGTGGAGTCTTGTGAGCAAAAACTTGGTGAGCTGCTGCCATTCACGTTGGGAGCGACTGCATCAATGAGTTTGCTCTGGGTCCATCCTTCCCGAGCTTAGCCAAAAAAATGTGTGAGCCGGAGGCTAAAAGCCTGTGAGCTAGCTAGAGTTCACTGCCGCAGGAGGTGGTGGTGGCTACAAGCATAACCAGCTTCAAGAGGGGGTTAGATAAAAATATGGAGCAGAGGTCCATCAGTGGCTATTAGCCACTGTGTGTGTGTGTGTGTATAACTTCTAGGCCCTTCCCCCATTAACTTCTAGGCCCTTCCTCCAAGTCCATCCAGTTATGAAGACAGGGAGAAGCAGCAACTCTTAAATGAACACACAGATGTGTGAAACTGCTGCCTACAGAGCGACACTTTTGGTCTGTCATCCTCAGGGCTGTCTATTCTGATTGGCAGCGGTGCTGCAGGGTCTCAGGTAGAGGGCATGGCCTACTACCTAGTCCTTTTAACTGGAGGCGCCAGAAGTGGAAGGAAGA
This sequence comes from Heteronotia binoei, assembly GCF_032191835.1. Lineage (NCBI taxonomy): Eukaryota > Metazoa > Chordata > Lepidosauria > Squamata > Gekkonidae > Heteronotia > Heteronotia binoei. Next base: position 74,252,568 of record NC_083233.1, on the reverse strand, counting down.
GCATTGATCTTAGAAACAGAGTAGCTCTTTGATGGTAAAGAAAGGTAAAGTTAGTCCCCTGTGCAAACATCAGTCGTTTCTGACTCTGGGGTGACGTTGCTTTCATGGCAGGCTTTTTTCGAGGTGGTTTGCCATTGCTTTCCTCAGTCCTTAATACGTTACCCCAGCAAACTGGGTGCTAATTTTACCTATTTCTGAAGGATGGAAGGCTGAGTAAACCTCTAGCCGGCTACCTGATCCCAGCTTCCGCCGGGATCAAACTCAGGGTGTGAGCGGAGCTCGAACTGCAGGACTGCAGCTTTACCTCTCTGTGCCACGGGGCTCCTTAGATAACAGGTATTGGGTCGAATTAAAATGATACCCAATCAGCTGGGTCTTGGGAAAGACAGCCCGTCTTAAGTTTAGAATTGTCATTCCCTTCTTTCGGTTTTTTTTTTTTTAACTAAGATGTCATAAGTCTTTGGCGTTCTTATTCATCAGACCGAAACTGACCACAGCTAAGACCTCCTGGGCCTCTCCCCTCTTCCCACCCTCAAGAACCATCAGGTTGGAGCTGCTCATTGCCGCTGAGGAAGGGTCTCCAGTTTACGCAGTCTTCTCTGACTTGGACAGCAAGTGTTTTTTATGATAAGGATGCTGCTGCCTTATGGGCTCTGCGAGATGCCATAAAATGCTTTATAGCGCTCCGTAAAAGGCTTAGTAGTATTCTAGCATGTGCAGGAATGTCAGCTACCCCTCCATATATCTCCAGCCGCAAATGCTCAGCCCCAAACTTCCCCCTCTGGCTAGTCGGAGTCACACTTAACCGCGCTGATTAAAAGTTTAAAATTGCTAGGCGATGCGACTTCCGTTCCACATGCTATTGGTCTCCCTCCCCCCATTCAGAGAAGGAAAAAACCCACGCCCACAGAACCGTTTTGTGCAAAATGATCTTATTTGCTGAAGTTAATGACTATAGACCCCTCTCAACATAAAATAAAATGAATCTGATTTCTGTCTGGGAGTGGGAGAGATGGGACAACAGAGCGGATGAGCTTGGTAACGTTTCCCAGCGTTGTCTTACATGCTAGCATTCAGCTGGTGTGAACAGGACCCACACGTGCAGGGCTGGCTCGCCCACTAGGCAAACTAGGTAGTTGCCTAGGGCGCTGGGAGGGGGGCGCCCAATTGGGCTCCCCCCTCCCGATGCCCAAGACAACCACCTAGTTTGCCTCTCTCCCCCCGTCGCTGCCGCCACCACCGCTACCACCAGCTCCCTCCCTTCCACTGCGCTCCCCCCCCCGCCTAAGCTTGCTGCGATGAGACTAGGCCCTACCAGCTTCAAGGCAGCTGTGCATTTTTTTAAGCCAGCGCTGGAGGAGGCTTCGCTCCCCCTCACTTCCTGTTCTGGTAGGGTCCAGTTCACTTCCTATTCCGGTAGGGCCCAGCCTCATTGCGGCGAGCTTCGGGGGGGGGGGCAACAGAGCACGGCGTGGCGAAGGGAGGGAGGGAGGTGGTAGCGGCGGGGGGGGGGCACCAGACAGAGAGCCTGCCTGAGGCGCCGTATGCCCTAGGGCTGGCACTACACACGTGTGCTGCACAATCCAAGTCACAGAATATACCACTTCTAACACTTTTTTTTAACATTTCCTTTTCATTGTTTCACTGTAGGGTTACCGGGCAAATGGCTGTAGGGGGTTTGGGGGGCTCAGTGTTGCAGGAGAAGCAAAATGAAAAAAGGCAACTTCACATACTTCCTGGAAGTTGATACAGGAAGTGACAAAGGGTAGCTCTGGGAATTACCAGTCGCTCTTTGGTAAAACCATAGACTTTTCACCAGTTCCAAGAACTTCCCTGGCAGAAATTTTTTTTGTCGGAAAAGCCCATCAAGAACTCGTTTGGACACTAGGCCACACCCCCTGATATCATCATTGTTTTACACAGGTGCTTTTTTGTAGAAAAGCCCAGCAGGGGCTCTTTTGCATATTAGGCCACACCCCCTAATGCCAAGCTAGCTAGAACTGCATTCTTGCGCGTTCCTGCTCAAATAAAGCCTTGTTCTCTGGAATTTAGCTCTAAAAATCACTGGAAAATGTATGATGAAACCATACCATATGGAAGTTAGCTCTCAGAATCACTGGAAACTGACCTTGCTTAGATTTCTGAAGTATGATAAGGTTGGGCTATACTGTTAGGGTTGTCAGCCTCTTGATGGAGCCTGAAGATCTCCCACTGTTACAACTGGTCTTCAGGTGACAGAGATCCTTGACCGAAAAACGGCACATTCCTTCTATCTGGGATGGTTGTCCTCTTCCACCGAGCGTGCAGCTTCGGGAGGGATGCCCATGGAGCGGTGAGGGAGATAGGGGACACCCGCCTAGCCAGCCAGATCAGCCGAATCAACCCTGGTGACCAATGGGGTGGCATGTCGCAGCCAGATCGTCCTCACATCCAGGTGACAGAGATCGATCGCCCTCTATAGCAGGGGTGGCCAAACTTGCTTAAGGGCCACATAGAATAAACATCGGATGTTTGAGAGCTGCAAGACACGAACATTGGATGTTTGGGAGAAGGAAGGAAGGAAGGAAGGAAGGAAGGAAGGAAGGAAGGAAGGAAGGAAGGAAGGAAGGAAGGAAGGAAGGAAGGAAGGAAGGAAGGGAGGGAGGGAGGGAGGGAGGGAGGGAGATTGGGAGAGGGAGGGAGAGGTAGAAAAAAAGCAACTTTAACGGCATTCTCCAAGCCACTGGCTGCCTTGGCTTGGAAAAGTGATTTAAAGAAACAAATGCCTTTCTAAGCCATCCAATGAGGTGGTGGTGGGGGGGATTTTGAGAGCTACACCACATGTGTGAAGGAGCCACATGTGGCTCCTGAGCCACCGTATGGCCACCCCCACTCTATAGTATTGAACCCTGCTGAGGCCCTTCCCCTCCCCAAACCCCACCCTTCCCAGGCTCCACCCCCAACATTTCTAGAGCTGGAAACCCAATATACCATGCTGCCTTTCCTCTGTACCAGGTAGATGTTCCTAAAACAAACAACCTGCAACCATTCCAGCTGCATCTTGCTAGCACTGGAGGCCAGGCACCTGTCACCAGGTATCCTTTAGCTTTAGCTGTTGATCTACCTGTGGATCACATTTTTATCCTGTTCTTTTTCCAAGAAAACAGCCTCCATGGTCCCCTCCCGCCCACTCAATTTGACCGTTATGACCCCACTGTTCTGTGAAGTAGCTTAGGCTGCGAGAGGGACCCATTTTGCATTAGGGTTTGTTCCGGGTGGAGAGTCCTTTTGCCCCTGGCGCTTCTCTCTGTTTTTGCACAAGCTGCCCCGGAGCTGCGAGTTGGCGTGCCACTTTTGCGCAGCAAGCAGAAACCGCTTGTAAGAGGATCTCGCTTGCTGCGGAAAAGCGGCGCGCCGACTCACAGCTTTGGGGCAGCTTGTGCAAAAGCAGAGAGAGGCGCCGGGGGCTAAAGGGCTCTCCACCCGGAACAACCCTAGTGCGAAATCAGTCAGAGAGTAACTGAGTCACGTTCTCAGGGCGCATGCAGGCGGGAGTCTAACGCGGGTCTGAAATCAAAGTTCAGGAAGTCAAGCAGGCGCCGAGTCACCACAGCAAAATCGCAAACCAGAAGCAGATGTCAGTGTCCAAAGCCAAAGGGTCGGGATGCCAAGGAATTCAAACCGGTCAGGAACCGGAATCAGGAAGGAGCGTGGATGCAAGGCAGGGAATCAACTTGTTGCTTCCACAAGGTTGCCAAGTCCTGGGTGTGAGTTATATGGGAGCCTCAATCAGCCTGCTCCCTGAGTGGCCATAATTCTCCTAGAACTCGGGGCTAAGAGATCGGAAGCATTGGCGCACCTCGTGTCTGCGTTCTGCAAGTGTTTTCTTGAGATGAGAGGGGGAGAGCTTGGAGGAGATTGATGGTCAACAGCCTGCGCTGGTCCCTGAAATGTGGGGAGAGTGATTGACGGGCCGGCCTTTGGTTCTTCGGTTGAGGTGCCGGAAGGACGTTGTTCCTGGTCTGTTAACCCTTCCAGCTTTCCCTCCTCAGGGCTCCTGACAAACTGGCCCCAGGTCTCTCAGTGGACTTTATGGTAGAGCAAAAATTTGAACCTGGGATTCCGGGCTCCTAGTCTGACATTTGAACGATTGCCCTCCACGCTGCCTGCCTTGCCAACTTTTCCCTTTGTGCGTCTGCGTGTACCGGTCGCCTCGTTTCCCATGGATTTACATGTTCACCCATAGGAAAGCTTATGCACGCTGTGGCTCTCTTTTATTATTTAAAGAGCCCTTGTTGAGTGTGGAAGGCAGTTGACATAATGGGCTTTGAATGCATTCTGTTGGATTTGCCTCTTCAGCAGAGAAGACAAAAATGGGGAAATGAATGTCTAGGGGCAGAGATTTGTTTTTTTAAATAGACAGTGTTTGCGAACAACCCGAAGCCCACGAGTATTTCTTCTCACTTTAATTAATTGAAATGCCTTTTTCTGTGTTTTGCAATGTGTGAGGAGAAAAGCTGATTTTTGCTAGGGTATAAACAAATGCTTTTGGGCGTGCGTCTGCATGTGGAGTTCCGTAGCATAACGCTCTGAAGGATTTGTGTCTTGTAGGAGAGCAATAGCTAGGTACTGTTTTATTCCAGTATAAATATAGAGCACCAAATAATATTTTAGCATCGCTAATGCATGTAGCGCTAAATACGGATCAATCATTCTGACGCCATCTTGGTTTTTAGGGATTGCAACTGTTAAGTGTGAGGCCCTGTTCAGACGCACAGTATAATCAGATGTTGCTGCTGTTTCCTTCTGGATTTTAAGTGGCTGATCAGACAGCAACATCTGCCTCCCAGTATTAACACGTGGTAGCCCCCCCTCCATTCTTCCCGGAACCGGATTGTTTTGTTACCTGCTCCTTTGTGGTGTTTTTTGAGTTCTCCGGCTTTACCTTGTAGTTTTCTCCGTCTGGATAGTTCTGCTGCAATATTAACCAACTTCTGGATGTCTGAAGGCTGTCCCAGAGCAAAAGGAGCCTCAGGCATCTGGTTTACGGTCGCCATTTTTTTTTTTTACTACTTAGCGGTATGTGCAAAACCACATAACCACATGTTTTGACCTGTGCGCATATGCACATAGTGTGCGCATGCACATAATAGTGGAGGGGAAAAAAGAACTGCATGGTGCCGTTGTGTGGACGGCAGAAGACAGTTTCACCGCAGAGTGATTTGAATTGCAGTATGGCAGTCTGATCGAAAAAAATCAGAACAAAGATATTTGGAATAGAACCAGGTCAGTTTAACATGGACTCAACACGCTGTATGAACAGGGCCTAAGTGTAACTGTAAGTGGTGTAAGTGTAACTGTGAGTGGTGGAGGTGGCGGCGGCTGCAGGCATAGCCAGCTTTAAGAGGGGATTAGATGAAAATATGGAGCAGAGGTCCATCAGTGGCTATTAGCCACAGTGTGTGTGTGTGTGTGTGTGTGTATATATATAAAATATTGGCCACTGTGTGACACAGAGTGTTGGACTGGATGGGCCGTTGGCCTGATCCAACATGGCTTCTCTTATGTTCTTATGTTCTTAAGTGTTTGAAATGACTTTTAATGATTTTATTGTATTTCTATTTTATGTTTATTTTCTATTGTATGTTTATTTTAACAGTCGTTAGCCGCCCTGAGCCTGTTAGGGGAGGGTGGGATATTATAAACAAACAAACATACAAACAAACAAACAAACAAATATGTTGCCTTTGGGGATGGATTTTACTTTCTCATTTTCTTTAGTGTCTCCCCCCTCCCCCGGATCTGGTGACCAGGGTTTTTTTGAGCAGACACACACAGGAACGCAGTCCCGGCTGGCTTGGTGTCAGGGGGTGTGGCCTAATATGCAAATAAGTTCCTGCTGGGCTTTTTTACGCCTAGAAGCCCCACGCAAACCAATGGTGATGTCAAGGGGTGTGGCCTAATATACAAATGAGTTCCTGCTGGACTTTTTTTCTGCAAAAAAGCCCTGCTGGTGACTAAAATCCTGGAAGTCTTTGGCTCTACGTATTGTGTGTGTTACATCTCATGAAATTACTTCTGGTTTATGGCAATCCAAGGAATGAACAGAAAAGAGCAAGAGTTCAGGAGCACCGTAAAGACTAATCAGATTCGTGAGTCGCAGCTCACTTCTTCAGATACAGCTAGGACGTGAGTCCATCTGTCCTTATATCTTGGAGAGTGGAGTGATTTCAGATGCTGAATGATAATAGGAGGCCAATGGCAATAGCTGGTGAATGAGCACAGCTGGCATGATGGGATTAGGTAGGCAGAGGGATTGTAGGTATGGGGAAATCAGCACTGGTCATTACCAGAGATAGGAAACCTAGATCTAGATTCAGTCCAGGAAGATGCATTGCCTTGAGCTTCATTATCAGTTGCAATCCAGCCAGTCTCTCTTTCTAATTTCCCTTTGAAATTCCTTTGTAAGAAAACTGATACTCTTAAGTAATCTGTTTATAATCTGCATTGGGCCTCCTCATTGGCTGTGCACTAGCCCAGCTTGACCAATAATATCTCATGTCATACAGACTTAAGGAGGTGGTTACACTGGTACAACAGCATCCAACAGAGCCAAGAATGAGTTTCTTCCTGGACGGGAATGGGTTACAGCTTCCTCATGGCCATTGCCTCTCTTGCTTGTTGACAAGGCCCAGGTTGTTGTTCAGAGAGCCAGTCTGCCGTTTCCTCCAGGGAAACCAATTTTGGTTGTCCGGGATCAGTTGTAAATAGCAGAAAATCTCCAGCCATTGCCTGGAGGTTGTAACAATGAAGAGGTGCACGGAAAGGAGAACTAAGGAAACCAGAAATAAACGGTGTACAAGTTGCTAACACAGGAAGTATAAAATCTGTAGAGAATTCATTATTAAGCTTCAAGTCCAATACCAAATGCAATGCTGAGATGAATTTTCCAGTACTCCTGTACAATGCATTGCATTAAAGTGCTTATGCAGAAACGTCAAATATAGTCCATTCATTTTCAAAGTGCCAAAGCAGAATCAATAGAAGGACATCTCAGAACCAGGTCCTTCTATTGATTCCCCTTCGGCACTTTGAAAAGTAATGGACTATGGTTGATGTTTTCGCACAAGCACTTTAATGTACTGCGTCGTACTGAAGCATTGCAAAAATTCATCTCAGCATTGTGTTTGATATTAGACTTGAATCGTAATAATGAATTTTCTGTAAATTGGATACGATTTCCTGTGCCAGTAATTTGTACCTGGTTTATTTCTGGTTTCTTTAATAACCTGGAGCAGGGGTGGCCAAACTTGCTTAATGTAAGAGCCACATAGAATAAAAATCATGTATTTGAGAGCCGCAAGACATGAACCCCAGATGTTTGACAGCAGGCAGGCAGGCAAACAGAGGGTGGAAGAGATGAGGGAGGTGGAGGTGGAAAGAAAGCAACTTTGCAAAGCATTCTCGAAGCCACTGGCTGGCTCGACTTGAAGAAGGGATTTAAAGGCACAAATCTCCAAGCCGGCTGATGGGGTGCTGGGGGCTTTGATAGCGGCACAATATGTGTGAAAGAGCCACAGTTTGGCCATCCCTGGCCTGGAAGTTGGCACCCCTATTTCTCCCAGGCTCCGGTTCTTTTCTTAAGAACATAAGAGAAGCCATGTTGGATCAGGCCAATAGCCCATCTAGCCCAACACTCTGTGTCACACAGTGGCCAAAAAACCCAAAGTGCCATCAGGAAGTCCACCAGTGGGGCCAGGACACTAGAAGCCTTCCCACTGTGCCCCCCAAGCACCCAGAATACAGAGCATCATTGCCGCAGACAGAGAGTTCCAATGATAAGCTGTGGCTAATAGCCACTGATGGACCTCTGCTCCATATGCTTATCCAGTCCCCTCTTGAAGGTGCCTGTGCTTGTAGCCGCCACTTCCTCCTGTGACAGTGAATTCCACATGTTAATCACCCTTTGGGTGAAGAAAAAGTCCACTCCCTGTCCTCTGATGACCCACTGCTTCTGCAACTTTCTGTTCTTTAAAAATAAAAAAAGAGAGAGAGAGAGAGAGAATCTCTTGCATCAGTCCTCTTCCACTCGTTATTTCTCCCTATCTCTCTTTCTTTGTAGCACTTAAACTGGGGCTTAATTACAGGTAATTATTGATCACCGAGGGATCCCCGGTTGACAAATCCAATTTTCTCACTTTTATTGAGCATGACTGATACGGGCCCAGAGGGGATTTAAAAATGGACACGAGCTGTCGTGGAAACCTGCCGTCGCGTGCGGCTGAGGAAACACGGAGGCTTATTTTCCCTCCCCCGGGAGACGGCTGTCTCTCTCTAGCAGAAGGGCTGAGAATTCAGCTCTGTCATGATATATTAGGACTGCCAGGTGTGAAGGGAAGGCCACTGTGTCGGTGTGGTCCCCGAGGGAAACGTTGACAATGCCAGAGCCCTGATCCTGTGGACTGCAAATTTTGACTACATGTCTCTGATGGGCTGTTCCTTTCCCCTCTCGCTCATTAGCCACAGAGCCATGTAAGGAGTCCAGACGTTTGCCCTGAAACATGAGAAGGCTTGGTAAGCCAGCTTGCAAAACCGCATCTCCATCCAAAGGCTAAATATAGACTCAAAATGTAAGGGGGGGGGCTTGGAATCGGAGCAGACAGATTGCAACAATGCGTTTTCCTCCTGTTTGACATGTTTCAGTTTTGTACGAAATGAATATGCTGACAAGATTAGCCCACGGGAAGCAGATGGAGAGGGATGAGATGGTGATAATGGCGGGCGAGATTCTTAATGGAGAGCTCGAACCCCCATCGCATCCGTCTAGCTCAGTGGTGTCTCCTCGGAGTCTTCTCCACCTTGCTCAGAGCAGTTCTCTGAGAGCTCTCTCAATCCCCACCTGCCTCGCAAGCAATTTTCCCCCTAAGCTGAGGTAGTGGGAGTATTACTCACAAGGTCTCTGTTGGGGAGAGGGGAAGGCAAAGGAGATTGTAAGCTGCTTTGAGTAATGAAAGGTGGGGTATAAATGCAATGTCCTCCTCCTCCTCCTTCTCCTCCTCCTCCTCCTTCACCGCCTCCTCCTCCTTCTCTTCTTTCTCCTCCTTCTTCTCCTCCTCCTTTGCCACCTCCTCCTCCTCCTTCTCTTCCTTCTCCTCCTCCTTCTTTGCCACTTCCTCCTTCTCCTTCTCCTCCTCCTTCTCCTCTTCCTTTTCCTCCTCCTTTGCCGCCTCCTCCTCCTTCTCCTCTTTCTTCTCTTCCTTCTCCTCCTCCTTTGCCACCTCCTCTTCCTTCTCCTCCTCCTCCTAGCTCAGTGTTATCTTGTCTGAGCTGCCTCTGCAAGTCAGATCATTGATTCACCTAGCTCAGCGATGTCTCCTGTGCAGGATTTTTTTTTTTTAGCAGGGACTCCTTTGCATATTAGGCCACACACCCCTGATGTAGCCAATCCTCCAAGGGTTTCCAGGGCTCTTCGTACAGGGCCTACTGTAAGCTCCAGGAGGATTGGCTACATCAGGGGTGTGTGGCCTAATATGCAAAGGAGTTCTTGCTACACAAAAAGCCGTGCTCCTGTGGGTCTTGGGCAAAAAGTTGTTCTTTCCTAACCTCTGCTACTGGAGCTGCCAAGGATTGAACCGGGGACCTTCTGCATGCAAAGGGGGAGCTCTGCCACTGGGCCATGCTTCCTCTTGCTAAATTGACTGCTTGGCATTCCTGGGAGAATTTCCAGGTGTGAGGTTTGACAAGGTCAAAGGGCAACCAGCTCTTGCATGGGGAGATTTTTTTAAAAAATTGATTGGGTAACACTACATCATCACAGTCTAGAAGTTGGGCTTTTGATAGGACGTGAACACTTGACGTGTGTATTCAAGGTAAAGGAGATTGTGAGCTGCTCCCAGACTCTGAGATTTGGAGTGGAGGGCGGGATATAAATCCGATATCTTCTTCAATAAAATCGGCGCTGTAACTTGGTCTATTACATAAGAGAGGCCATGTTGGATCAGGCCAATGGCCTGTCCAGTCCAACACTCTGTGTCACACAGTGGCCAAAAAACCCAGGTGCCATCAAGAGGTCCAGCAGTGGGGCTAGGAGACTAGAAGTCCTCCCACTGTTGCCCCTCCCAAACACCAAGAATGCAGAGCATCACTGCCCTAGACAGAGAGTTCCACCTATACCTTGTGGCTATTAGCCACTGATGGACCTCTGCTCCATATGTTGATCCAGTCCCCTCTTGAAGCTGTCTGTGCTTGTAGCCGCTGGCACCTCCTGTGGCAGTGAATTCCAGAGAAGAAGAAGAAGATATTGGATTTATATCCCACCCTTCACTCCGAATCTCAGAGCGGCTTACAATCTTCCTCCCCCACAACAAACACTCTGTGAGGTGGGTGGAGCTGAGAGAGCTCTAACAGCAGCTGCCCTTTCAAGGACAACTCCTACAAGTGCTATGACTGAGCCAAAGCCATTCCAGCAGCTGCAAGTGGAGGAGTGGGGAAGCAAACTTGGTTCTCCCAGATAAGAGTCCGCACACTTAATCGTTATACCAAAGTAGCTCTCACCTTTTGGGTGAAGAGGTGCTTCCTTTGATCTGTTCTAACCCAACTTCTCAGCAATTTCATCGAGTGGCCGCGACTTCTTGCATTGTGAGAAAGAGAGAAAAGTACTTCTTTCTCTTTGTCTGTTACGATACACGGGCTCTCTGTTATTCTGGACAGCAACCCTGCTGGGATCGCTTCCCCAGGCTGCCCTTTTCTGGCCCTGTCTCTTCCAGTCCCTGAGTCCCGTTTGTTGACTGGCCACAACCTGAGTGGCTTCAGGACTCTTGTCTAAGTCTCTTGGGATCATGCAGGCAAACTTGGCTTCCAACATCCTTGCAGGTGACGAAGCGGCTGGCTTAGGTCTCCAGGCTGTTTGTTTGTTTGGATCTCTTCCTTCTCCATCTAGGAAACGTGCCTGTCTTCCCAACAGCTTTTCCTTCTTATGTGAAAGCAGCTTGTTTGTCTGCTGGCCCGCCTGGAGAGAGACAGAACAGTGTCCAGCCATCCTGCGTATTGCTCTTTGCCTGGAGTTTGTAGAACTCAGTTCTGCAATGCATGTCAAATGTGCTTGCCGACGATATGGTTCATGCCAGTGTGCTTTGGGACTCAAATGAAAAATAAAGGGGAACACAGTATGGAAAGCCTGAAAAATAACTACAAAGAAACTTGTGCTCAGTATTGTTACAAAATCAGGCAAATAATATTTATACAATATCAACAACTCATAACAAATCAATAGCAAGTATAAGAACATAAGAGAAGCCATGTTGGATCAGGCCAATGGCCCATCCAGTCCAACACTCTGGATCACACAGTGGCCAACACACACACATATATAGCCACTGATGGACCTCTGCTCCATATTTTTATCCAATCCCCTCTTAAAGCTGGCTATGCTTGTAGCCGCCACCACCTCCTGTGGCAGTGAATTCCACATGTTAATCACCCTTTGGGTGAAGAAGTACTTCCTTTTATCCCTTTTAACCTGACTGCTCAGCAATTTCATCAAATGCCTACGAGTTCTTGTATTGTGAGAAAGGGAGAAAAGGACTTCTTTCTCTACTTTCTCCATCCGATGCATAATCTTCTAAACCTCTATCATGTCACCCCGCAGTCAACGTTTCTCCAAGCTAAAGAGCCCCAAGTGTTTTAACCTTTCTTCATAGGGAAAGTGTTCCAAACCTTTAATCATTCTAGTTGCCCTTTTCTTCACTTTTTTCCAATGCTATAATATCCTTTTTGAGGTGTAGTGACCAGAACTGTACACAGTGTTCCAAATGAGACCGCACCATCGATTCATACAGGGGCATTATGATACTGGCTGATTTGTTTTCAATTCCCTTCCTAATAATTCCCAGCATGGCGTTGGCCTTTCTTGTTGCAATCGCACACTGTCTTGACATTTTCAGTGAGTTATCTACCACGACCTTAAGATCTCTCTCTTGGTCAGTCTCTGCCAGTTCATAACCCATCAACTTGTATTTGTAGCTGGGATTCTTGGCCCCAATGTGCATTACTTTGCACTTGGCCACATTGAACCTCATCTGCCACGTTGACGTCCACTCACCCAGCCGCAACAGATCCCTTTGGTGTGCATCCTTTCTGGTTCTCACAATCCTCTCTGGTTCTCACAGTATCAAAAGTCCAAAAGGCTCAGTTATAAACAATGTCCTTGAAATGTGGCAGAAAACTCTCCTCCAGGTATTTTGTGGTGATATTCTCAAATAGGTATAATCTGATGTATAGAAACCTCCTGAGATATACAACGCAATTTCTGGATGTTTTTGGTGCGTTTCAGAGCATAGTCCTTCATCAGGCAGTCTCATTCCACTTAAGGATAATTCTATAGAGGCACAAACAGGAATATACTCCAACACCATACATAATAAAAATTACAAGAAAAATATCAAGATAATTGTATTCATACATTCGGCTATCGGTCTAATCATTCACACTCATGCAAGAAAATTTTCTTTTTCGGGGTCCCGATGAATACATTCTCACAGCCATGCAGCTTCACAAAATTTAAGCTCTGGTAGCTTTCCTTTTGTGTAAGAAAGCCATTAGTATAATTATATAGGAACCTCCCTAAATTGGTTGCAAGCTAGTGAAAGTATAGTAAAGCCAGGTAACTGTTTTTAGGTAAAAACAGGTAACTATTAAAGGTACAGAGCATTTTTGCAATTTTTTTTTACATGTAAGAAAACCCCCTGTTAATAGATGGTTACTGTCAAATTATACATCAGAGGTGGTTAAATTCACTTATTTTCCTCCCTATGTGAAAGCAGCTCGTTTGTCTGCTGGCCCGTCTGGAGAGAGACAGAACGGTGTCCAGCTATGCTGCATATTGCTCTTTGCCTGGAGTTTGTAGAACTCAGTTCTGCAATGCATGTCGAATGTGCTCGCCGACAATACAGTTCATGCCAGTGTGCTTTGGGGCTTCTTGCTAGGGCCGCAGCCTGTAGCTCTAACGCCGGATGTGGCCCAGTGCAGAAACGAATGTAAAGAACGAAACCTTTAGGTGAAGGTGTAGAGGAGGGGTATGTGAGAATAAACATGCCCTCCTCTCATGCCAATTTTACCAGGAGATATGGGAGATGTTAATTAGTCCCTTAATAAGTAGATTTCAGGGCTATTCCAGTCTTTCTAATTTTGAGGTCACCGGGAAGTTTCTTAAGGGTGTGAACCCACAGATTACAGGTTCTTGTGCAAGGGGCTTTTCAATTGCATGTAAAGTCCACAAAGATATATTATGTTCTGAAGCTAAATTTTAATTGCTGCCTTATATACCTTATTTCCTACTGTTATCTTATGCAATACTTGAATATTCTGTAAGTATTTTAGCTTTAATTTTTTTGTTTGTTTGTGGTGATTGACTGTATTAAAATAAAACGAACGAACAAACCGAACCTTTAGGTGAAGGTGTATAGGAGGGGTTAGGTGAGTTGCTAGAGTAAACCAGTATTGTGAAGAAGAAGAAGATGAATATATTGGATTTATATCCCGCCTGTTACTCCGAAAAGTCTCAAAGTGGCTCACAATTTCCTTTACCTTCCTCCCCCACAACAGACACACTGTGAGGTGGGTGGGGCTGGAGAGGGCTCTCACAGCAGCTGCCCTTTCAAGGACAACCTCTGCCAGAGCTATGGCTGACCCAAGGCCATGCTAGCAGGTGCAAGTGGAGGAGTGAGGAATCAAACCCGGTTCTCCCAGATAAGAGTTCGCATACTTAACCACTACACCAAACTGGCTCTCCAGGGAACGGACGACAAATATTTTTATGGGACAAAAGGCTTCTTAGAAAAGTTTTATGGAAAGGGAACTTACGGAGGTGAACAGTTGCTAGTAATTCGTACACAAACCATGCACTGATTTATACCCATGCAGGGTGCTTCTGTGTGTATTTATTACTTATGTGAGAATTTGTGGCTGCTACTTCCCAGGGCTTTGTTTTGTAGCAGGAACTCCTTTGCATATTAGGCCACACACCCCTGATGTAGCCAGTCCTCCTGGAGCTTACATAGGCCCTGTAACTAAGAGTCCTGTAAGCTTTTGGAGGATTGGCTACATCAGGGGGCCATGGCCTAATATGCAAAGGATTTCCTGCTGCAAAAAAGCCCTGCCACTTCCTAATAAAGGCCTCATAACTACCAGTGTTTGGGCTGCAGAGACTGTATGGATTATTAACCGACCTGGCAATTATCAGTATATTTCTAATAGGCCCTCAAACTATAGTTCTTTGCCAAGCTCTGAAATGTGATTTAGTATGAATGCAAGAGCTGTCAGGTTGCAGTTGACTTCTGGGGAGCCCACCAAGAAGCTTTCAAGGCAAGTAAGGAACAGAGGTGGTTGGCCATGGTCTTCTTCTGCAGTGTCTTCCTTGCTGCATAAACCTATGGAGCAGAGATCCATGAGTGGATATTAGCCACAAGGTATAGATGGAACACTCTTATCTGGGGCAGTGATGCTGTGTATCCTTGGTGCTTGAGGGGGCAACAGCAGGAGGGCTTCTGGAGTTCTGGTCTTGCTGATGGACCTCCTGATAGCACTTGGGTTTTTTGGCCACTGTGTGACACAGAGTGTTGGACTGGATGGGCCATTGACCTGATCCAACATGGTTTCTCTTCTTATGTCTGGGGCAGCGATGCTCTGTATTCTTGGTGCTTGGGGGGCAGCAGTGGGAGGACTTCTGTAGTTCTGGCCCTGCTGATGGATCTCCTGATGGCACCTGGATTTTGGCCACTGTGTGACAGAGAGTTGGACTGGATGGGCCATTGGCCTGATCCAACATGGCTTCTCTTACATTCTTATGTCCGGGACAGTGATGCCCTGTATTCTTGGTGCTTTGGTGGCAACAGTGGCTGAGGGCTTCTGGAGTTCTGTCCTTGCTGGTGGACCACCTGTTACCACTTGGGTTTTGGCGACTGTGGATTGGCAGAGCCATTGGCTGGATCTAACATTGGTTCTCTTATGTTCTTATGTGGCCTCCCATCTTATTCTGCTTAAGTTCTGTGACCTGATGAGATCAGGCTGTACCATGTCACAATCCCTTCCAAAACCTGTGTGTGTGTGTGTGTGTGAAGTGCTCTCAAGTTGCAGACAACTTATGGGGTGACCCCTAGCAAGGGGCTTCAAGGTGAGTAATGAAGTAGAGTTGGGGAGGGACAGTGGCTCAGTGGTAGAGCATCTGCTTGGTAAGCAGAAGGTCCCAGGTTCAATCCCCGGCATCTCCAACTAAAAAGGGTCCAGGCAAGTAGGCCTGGACTCTTTTTAGTTGGAGATGCCGGGGATTGAACCTGGGATCTTCTGCTTGCCAAGCAGATGCTCTGCCACTGAGCCACTGTCCCTCCCATCATGGAAGCACTCCCCTTAGAATGACTACCACAAACAGGGATGAAGATATGTTGGGTGTTCATGGTAGCAGTCTTTTAAAATTTTAACATTTATTTAGAAAAACGGAAAAGGGAAAAAAGAAAAAATGTTATACGACATAGCCATAGCCATGAAAGACATATGAACCTATGAAGCTGCCTTCTACTGAATCAGACCCTCAGTCCATCAAAGGTAGTATTTACTCAGACTGGCAGCGACTCTCCAGGGTCTCAAGCTGAGGGTTTTCACGCCCATTTGCCTGGAGCCTTTTTAGTTGGAGATGCTGGGGATTGAACCTGGGACCTTCTGCTTACCAAGCAGATGCTCTGCCACTGAGCCACCATCCCTCCTCTAAAGGTAAAGGTAGTCCCCTGTGCAAGCAGCAGTGGTTTCTTACTCTGGGCTGACGTCGCATCATAATGTCTTCAGAGCAGACTTTTGTATGGGATGGTTTGCCATTGCCTTCTCCAGTCATCTTTGCTTCCCCCCCCCAGCATGCTGGGTCCTCATTTTACCGACCTTGGAAGGTTGGAAGGCTGAGTCAACTTTGAGCTGGCTACCTGAACCCAGCTTCTGCCAGGACTGAACTCTGGTTGTGAGCAGAGCTTGGACTGTAGTACCCACATGAAGTAGTGATGACAACCCCTTAATTTTGATGGCATTAAAATTTACGGGGGAAGGTTGATCAACAGGAGAGCCGGTAGCAGCGGATGAGAGCATGCATTGATCCATGTTGTAAAGAATAGAGCTGTGGCTCCGTGTAACATCGGGAGAATGAGGCTGAAGAAGAACTGATAAGCGAAACCGTAAGGATTCCTTTCAAAAGCGGTTCCTTGTTCTCTCCGTACTTTCACGAATGGAACACTAAGTGATTTAAAGACTCCACCCACATCATCACTACGTCTACTTTGAAGAATCGGTTGTTTGCAAAGGACCGATGTGAGAGTGTGTGGGGAAATTTCAAGTATTCAAACATTTAAGTGTTCCTTAGTTCTGTGTTATTTTAGTTTACACTAAAAGAACGCATTTATACACGTTTTTCATGAGAGTTTCATTGCTTCCGGTGGTTGTTACATATAGGCTACCTGAACCCAGCTTCCCCCAGGATCGAACTCAGGTCGTGAGCAGAGAGCCCGGACTGCAGTACTGCAGCTTTACCGCTCTGCGTCACGGCGCTCCTTCTGCCTGAGACCCCAAAGAGCTCCTTCCACTCAGAGTAGACAATATTGACCTTGAAGGTCCAATACTCTAATTCAGTACAAGATAGCTTCCCGTGTGATCTCTCCCCTCTCAGCATTAGAACTGTTTTTTCTCCCCCTTTTTTTTTGATGTCATTACAATGACACAGCCATTGAAATGTCAGGACAGGGGAGGGGGAGTGAGAGACCGACGAGTCATCCCGGCTCCCCGCCTCTGTGTTCTCAAAACGAATGACTGTCAACTGAAAGGGACGTGCGGCTTTTTGAAGTTTGCTCGCTGTCTCATCTGCATGGCTGCGACTCACACGTTGTTGACACCTGGATGATGTGTCTGTCGTAACCTCGTTGGAGCCGAAGAGGAAGTGGCAGACTTTGTCTTTGGGATGAGCAATCCACGGAGGTGTTGAAACGCAACTGGCGGTGCAGCGGCGCCTTGGGGGCGGACGGATGAATCCCGAAGCTTGTGGTTCAAATCTCACCCTGGCTATGAACTCAGCAGGTGGCCGGAGGCCATCCTCAGTCTCCACCCACTCTCCTTTCTAGAAAATGGGGACAGTAATACTGACCCAATTTTCTTTCTTTTATAGATTATAATACATGAGCATGCCAATTGCTATTATTGTTAATGAATACTAATAGGACAGCCAGTTTGGTGTAGTGGTGAAGTGTATGGACTCTTATCTGGGAGAACCGGGTTTGATCTCCCGCGCCTCTATTTGCAGCTGCTGGAGTGGCCTTGGGTCAGCCATAGCTCTGGCAGAGTTGTCCTTGAAAGGGCAGCTTCGGGAAGAGCTCTCTCAGCCCCACCCACCTCACAGGGTGTCTGTTGTGGGGGAGGAAGATAAAGGAGATTGTGAGCCATTTTGAGATTCAGAACGAACGATGTTGTCTTCTTCTTCTACTGCTGCTGCTACTACTACTGCTGTTGATGGAATGTGGTATAGTCCTAGAATCCCAACCCATTTGAGCCTGCTGGCAGCTTTGGAATTCTGCTACAGTGTGGTGGGCACAGCCCCAAAATGGCCGCACATTATGGCTGCTGCAGGAGGTACTGCCAGCCCCCAAATGGCTGCCCCAGTTTGCCTTCAGTTGCGCAGTGAAGATCCTTGTGTTGTGGGGGGGGGGCAGCTGCAGCCAAAGCAGTGTTTTTAAATATCTGCACAGCCAATCAAATCTCCGCTGGCCAATCAGAAGGCTTGCTGAGGAAGCTGTACCTGGCCCACCCACTTTCTAAAACCCCTTGGCAGGCAGCAGGAAAAGCGTTGGCAGGAACCTTAGTGCCCACTGGAATATCTGCCATAGGCCAGTCTCATCAGAACTGAGAAGCTGAGATCTAGGCTGGTGGCTTCCCTCAAGGCAGGCTCTGCAGAGGAAGGCCATGGCAAGCCCACCTTTACTTCTCACTTGCTTCAAAAGCCCCTTGCTGAGGTCATCGTATGGCAGTTTTGACTGAAAGCACATACATGCCTACGTGCTTGATGGGTGACATAAGGTGTCAGTGGGCAACACATGGGGGGGGGCCCTGAATGAGTGGTTTGACTGGTTAAAGGAAGTTACATATATTTCTCTTTTAGAAACGATGGTGTTGGATAGTGCTGTCAAGTCACAACCCCGCGGAGTTTCCAAAGCAAGAGACAAACAGGTGGTTTGCCATTGCCCGTCTCAGCATAGTGACCCTGAGAGCCAGTCTGGCATAGTGGTTAAGTGCGCGGACTTTTATCTGGGAGAACCGGGTTTGATTCCCCACTCCTCCACCTGCACCTGCTGATGTGACCTTAGGTCAGCCATAGCTCTCACAGAGTTGTCCTTGAAAGGGTAGGTTCTGGGAGAGCTCTCTCAGCCCCACCTACCTCACAAGGTGTCTGTTGTGGGGAAGGGTTGTGACCACTCTGAGATTCAGAGTGCAGGGCAGGCTATAAATCCAATATTTTCTTCTTCCTTGGTTCCTGTACCCCCCCCCCCCCCCCATCTGAGTACTAACCAGGGCCTACCTTTCTTGGCTTCCAAAAGCTGACAAGATTGGGCTAGCCTGGGCCATCCAGGCCTAGACTTGAAATATAGAGAAAAGAATGTTGTTGGGCACACTGGTGTAGTGGTTAAGTGCGTGGACTCTTATCTGGGAGAACCGGGTTTGATTCCCCACTCCTCCACTTGCAGCTGCTGGAATGGCCTTGGGTCAGCCATAGCTCTCGTAGAGTTGTCCTTGAAAGGGCAGCTGCCGTGAGAGCCCTCTCAGCCCCACCCATCTCACAGGGTGCCTGTTGTGGGGGAGGAAGATAAAGGAGATTGTGAGCCACTCTGAGACTCTGAGATTCAGGGTGGAGGGTGGAATATAAATCCAATGTCATCTTCTTCTTAAGCTGGGTTGTAACCCATTTGTGGCTTCTGATGGACCAGTTCATGATCGGCCTGCTAGGATATCTTCTTGCCACATCAGCCTTTTCTCCTTAGCCTTTGTAGTTCTGGCCATAGCCATATAATTTTTTTGGCCACTGTGTGACACAGAGTGTTGGACTGGATGGGCCATTGGCCTGATCCAACATGGCTTCTCTTATCTTATGTTCTTTGATTTCCTTGGCGTTCTCTCCTGTCCCCACTGAAGTCACCTGTTGAAGGAATGTAAGAGAATATCCACCACTCTTATACCCACCCCCTGGGTATTAGCTCCCCTACAGCCTCCACCTTTCTCAGGAGAAAAGGTCTGTCCTCTCCTCATCTGTGTTCGTTATTGGTATTAAAGGAGGGGATGATGGATCGGAGGCATATGACAAGGGAAACAGGAAAGCAAATGACTGTATCGAACGAAAGCTGGAAGCCATCCATTGCGTTTAGGGGAGCTGAGATAAAACTTCTTTAAGAGCTTCAAGGCATAGATTAGCTTAGTTTAACAATAGCCCTCATAGATAAGCTATGGCAGTGAGTGACTTAGAGACAGGAGCTAAATGCGGTGGCACTCCGGAGGAAATCAATCGGAGGGGAATTGTGTCCATTAGCCTAGTTTATGCCTGGAACACTCTTCGCCCTACAAATGGCAATTTCAGTTGGTGTGTGTGTGTGTATGTGTGTGAGAGCAGCTACCCTAATCAACTCCAGGGCAAAATTAGGGATGATTTTTTAGTTTCTTCTTATTGCTCTCTCAACCAAAAGGGAGACTGCAACCAAGAGATCAGAAGGAGATGGCGCCTGGGAAGGGCAGCCATGTAAGGATGTATTGCTGGTGACCAGGATTAAGTTCATTCATGCCCTAGTATTCCCACTTACTATGGATGGGTGTGACAGTTGGACAATGAAGAAAGCTGACAGGAAGAAAGTAGATTCCTCTGGAAGGTGGTGTTGGAGGAGAGTATAATGGATACCGTGGACCACTAGAAGGTCACATGTGGGTTCTAGAGCAAATGAAGCCTGAATCTCCCCAGAAGCTAAAATGACTCAACTGAGACTACCATACTTATGAGAAAACAAGAGTCACTGGAAATGATGAGACTGCTAGGAAAAGGTGAAGGCGGATAGAAAAAAAGGAAGACTCATCATGAGATGGGTTGAGTCTATCAAGAAAGCCATGGTCTCAGTTTGCAAGAGCAGAGAATGGTTGTTAACAATAGGACATTTGAGAGGACATTAGTTCGTAGGGTTGCCATGAGTTAGAAGTGACTTGACAGCACTTCACACACACACGCACGCACCATTGCTGTTTCAACCGCCATCTCCTAAATTGAGTTTCACTGAATATGAATTGATCACCACTAGGTTGCAGCTCTCTGGAATATCTCAGTGGTCTCTTCCTCCAGCTCTCTCTGTGTGTTTCAGTTCTGGCAGATGTTAACGAGGGACTCCCGAATGTGGTATTTTTAATAACACAGCACAGAGTCGTTCAAAAATAATAAAAGACGCCTATGGAAGCTTTTGGTCCGATTTTGCAAATGGTTTCCTAATTGTAGGGATACACGCTTGGGACATTGTGGTTTCTGTACTTTGTAGTAGAGGGACCTTAGCATAGCCCAAGGCTACCTATGCCGATGACCCTAAATTAGAGGTGCTCAAACAAGTCTGCATATGAGATTTTTTAAAAACGTCTTTTCCAGTGTCCTCAGTCTTGGCAGACATTGGAGGAAGACTGCTCCAGTTTCTAACTGCCATAGAATTGGTTTCAGTCTGGTAAGCAGTCTTTGGAAGAAATGCCAGATGCAGAGATCCAGTTTGGTGTAATGGTTAAGTGCGCGGATTCTTATCTGGGAGAACGGGGTTACTTCCCCACTCCTCCACTTGCAGCTACTGGAATGGCTTTGGATCAGCCATAGTTCTTGCAGAGCTGTCCTTGAAAGGGCAGCTTCTGCGGAGAGCTCTCTCAGCCCCACCTACCTCACTGGGTGTCTATTATGGGTGGGGAGAAGATAAAGGGGATTGTGAGCCACTCTGAGATTCCAAGAATAGGTTGCGATATAAATCCAGTATCATCATCATGATCTTTTTCTTCCTCCTCCTCTTCTTCTTTTTCTTCGAAATCTCAGTGTAACTCAGATTTTACAGTCACCTTTGCTACAGAGCTGATCATTCTGTCCTCCACAAATTTAATTTAATAAAGTAATCTGCGGTACTGGTCATCACTGCTACCTGTGGCAATGAGTTCTGTAAGCTAAGGAACTGCAGGAAGAAGGGTTTTCTTTTGTTTCTTCTTCGTCTTCCGTGCATCAGTTCCATTGGGCAACTTTCCTGTTTTAGGCTGTTCTCTATGGGGATGTCTCAGCAAGGTGAGGCAAGGACTTAGAAGAATTAGCTTTCAGGACCATGGCCAGCTCATGGAAGGATGGATACCCTGCACAGCTGAGAGAGTTCAGTGTTTTTTTTCCCAACAAGGAGAGGAACTTGAAGAAGAGCTGAAGTAGTCCTGATAAGAAGTGTTACTTGAGTTCCATCTCCATGAAGAAGATTCGCCTCCACCATTACCAATAGAGAACGCCCCCACAGTCCTAGTTATTTCTCCTCCCCCCCCCTGCCTTCCTGCCTTATCGAATTAAGATGACTTACAGTGTAAATAGGGAGTCCCATGGCGCAGAGTGGTAAGCTGCTGTGCTGAAGTCCAAGTTCTGCTCACAACCTGAGTTTGATCCCAGCAGAAGCTGAGTTCAGGTAGCCGGCTCAAGGTTGACTCAGCCTGCCATCCTCCCAAGGTAGGTGGGCCTAGCAGGGCCTTCTGCTGGCCGCCACCACTTTGGGTAAGGGTCTGCATGGAGGGCCCAGAGCACCCAACCACTCTGGTCTTCCTTATTAATAAATACCTCCTCATTTTGACCAGGGAGACATGAGAACCCAGACAGTATAACAACAAAAAGAAGTTTATTATTAAAGATTTCAGGTTTTCACGGCTGATAACATCATTAGGGTTTGTAGAGTCTTTCGGGATCAAGTGCCGTGTTCTACTGGAGAAAGTTTTCCTTCCAGACGTTTTGTTCTCAGCTGCGAAGAACATCCTCAGTGGCGTTGCAGCCGGAGCAGGCGCTCAGACCTTCTTGGCTGCTGTGCATTGAGTGGGGCCAGGGCTGCTGGAGAGCTGCTATTTCTAGGCTGGAGGGGGTGTGATGAAAGGGCAATTGGTTTGTGGATGTGCCCATTGTTTGGTGGGGCTTCCTGGAAGGGTAGTGATAAGGAAACTGGCTGTTGAATGTGACCATTGTTCTGTGTTAATTGCTGGGAGGGTTGGAAGGGGTTTGAAGATAAGGAAGATGGTTGTTGACTGTGCTGATTGTTCTGTGGAATTTGCTGGTTGTTCTGAGACTTTCTGCAATTTGTAACCCGCCATGCACTCTGAATCTCAGAGTCTCAGAGCAACTCACAATCTCCTTTGCATTCCTCCCCCACAACAGACACTCTGTGAGGTGGGTGGGGCTGGAGAGGGCTGTCCCAGCAGCTGCCCTTTCAAGGACAACCTCTGCCAGAGCTCTGGCTGACCCAAGGCCATTTCAGCAGGTGCAAGTGGAGGAGTGGGGAATCAAACCCGGTTCTCCCAGATAAGAGTCCACACACTTAACCACTACACTTAACCACTACACCAAACTGGCGTGGGCAGATTCAAGGAGGACGGGGCTATCAGTGGCTGCTATCAATGGTAATCTACTCCCTCCAGTTCCAGAGTCAGGATGCTTCTGAGAAACATGGATGGGAAGATACTATGGCAGCAATCCTGCTGGTAGGCTTCCCAAGGACTAAGAACATAAGAGAAGCCATGGAGAAGCCATGTTGGATCATGCCAATGACCCATCCAGTCCAACACTCTGTGTCACACAGTGGCCAGAAAACCCAGGAGGTCCATCAGTGGGGCCAGGACACTAGAAGTCCTCACACTGTGAACAGAACACAATGGGTCTTTGGTGTAACTCAGCATTGCAGTTCTTAGTTACATATTTATTCCTTGAAGGCATTTATTTATTTCTACCTTGGAGGAACTCGAGGTGGCTGCCAGTGTCAACAGCGGCAAAACACAATGAAATCCACTGATTTAAAATCAATAATTTAGAACTGTTGGTAGCAGAAAAATGGAAACTAATTGGATGTGTAAAACCTTCTCTAGCTGCCTCCTGAGGGGACAGAGTAGTTGTAGAAGAGTTTACACTCCACTTTTCTCTACCCTGAGGCATTTCAAAATGGCTTACCATTGCCTTTCTCTTCCACTCCTCACAACAGGTCCCGTGTGAGGGAGGTGGGGCTGAGAGAGTTCCCAGAGAACTGGGATTGGCCAAAGGTCACCCAGCTTCATGTGAAGGAGGAGGAGTGGGGAATTGAACCCAGTCTTCCAGATTAGAGTCTGCCACTGTTAACTAGAGTGAGGGGGTTGAGTGCACCCCTGTCTGCTTCTTGGTAGAGGGCATCAACTAAGGGTGACCAAAACAGCACCTGTTCTGTTCTGGGCCTGTGAGAATAATCCTGAATGCTACTTAGCAACAAGAAGAAGATATTGGATTTATACCCTGCCCTACACTCTGAATCTCAGAGTGACTTACAATCTCCTTTACCTTCTCTCCCCCTCCACACCAGACAGGTAGGTGGAGCTGAAGGAGCTCTCCAAGAAGCTGACCGTTCGTGGACAACTGCTGCAAGAGCTATGGCTGACCCAAAGCCATTCCAGCAGCTGCAAGTGGAGGAGTGGGGAATCAAACCTGTTTCTCCCAGATAAGAGCCCGCACACTTAACCACTACATCAAACTTGCTACACCAAACTGGGTGCACAAAAGAGAAGAAGAAGAAGAAGATATTGGATTTATATCCCACCCTGTACTCTGAATCTCAGAGCAGTCTCCTTTACCTCCCCCCCCCCCACAACAGACACCCTGTGAAGCAGGTGGGGCTGAGAGAGCTCTTACAGCAGCTGCCCTTTCATGGATGACAACTACGAAAGCTATGGCTGACCCAAGGCCATTCCAGCAGCTGCAAGTGGAGGAGTGGGGAATCAAACCAGGTTCTCCCGGATAAGAGAGCTCTGGCTGACCCTGGGCCATTCCAGCAGGTGCAAGTGGAGGAGTGGGGAATCAAACCTGGTTCTCCCAGATAAGAGAGCTCTGGCTGACCCAAGGCCATTCCAGCAGCTGCAAACGGAGGAGTGGGGAATCAAACCTGGTTCTCCCAGATAAGATTCTCCACACTTAACCACTACACCAGACTGGCTCGAGAGAGAGATGAAACATGTTACACTGAATGCATTCACTGAACCCGTGGCCTCCAGCCACTGTAGAATCCCAGCATCTGAAAGGTTAATGCATATCTTCACGAGGATATTTTCCTCCAAAGCCTGTTATGAAAGGAAGTTGACTGCAGAGTGCTTCTGAGCTCCTTCTTCCCACCGCGCTATTCAGCCGACATTGTTAATATTCTGTGGAAGTGATTTTCCACCCCCTAAGTCTGCGCCTGGTCTAAGAGGAGCCCCTACAGTTGTTTAATGGGGACGTGGAAAGCAAAGTACACCACTCTCTCTTTTTTTGATATCCTTTCTCCCCGCCCCCTCCAGGGAAAAAAAAAAGACTGTTTATAGAGAGCTGGGAAATTGTGGTTTGACCTGAGCTCGAAGGGAAGCGGTGTGTGTTCTCTTGATTCTTGCGCTCTGAAAAGTTCCCATGTGGAGAAGCACTTCTCGCCAGGACCGGATTTGAGAGCTGACAAACTCTGTTTGAAACAGAGATGGCTGATAATAGAGGCGCTCTCCGGAAGAGCTTTGCCGGCCTTCCCCACTCCCCTCCCTTCCCCACTCCCCTCCCTTGGGTTCGCATCAGAAGCCAAAGCTCTGGCAATCCCAGCTATACCCATAAAGAGATTGATACCATTCAGTGGTGGTGTAGCCATTGGCTTGGAGTTCTTGTGGATTTTTCTGAGTTTGTCCCCTCGTTTTGGAGGTCCAGAGATTGGTGTATCTGGGAGAACCGGGTTTGATTCCCGCCTCCTCCGCTTGCAGTTGCTGGAATGGCCTTGGGTTAGCCATAGCTCTGGCAGAGGTTGTCCTTGAAAGGGCAGCAGCTGGGAGAGACCTCTCAGCCCCACCCACCTCAGGTGCCTGTTGTGGGGGAGGAAGATAAAGGAGATTGTGAGCCGCTCTGAGACTGATAAACGGAGTGGAGGGCAGGATATAAATCCAATTTCTTCTTCTTCTTCTTAACTGATGCCTTAGACCAGTTCAGTGTAGTGGTTAAGTGCATGGGCTTTTATCTGGGAGAACCAGGTTTGATTCCCCACTCCTCCACTTGCGGCTGCTGGAATGGCCTTGGGTCAGCCATAGCTCTGGCAGAGCTGTCCAGGAAAGGGCAGCTTCTGGGAGAGCCCTCTCAGCCCCACCCACCTCACAGAATGTCTGTTGTGGGGGAGGAATGCAAAGGAGATTGTGAGTTGCTCTGAGACTCTGAGATTCAGAGTGCATGGCGGGTTATAAATCCAATATCATCATCTTTGTCTTTGTCTTCTTTTGCATTCGGTATCTGCTGCAGTGTTTACATGTGTGGTCTGACACCAAGTACTCTACACATGAAGCTATCTTATCCTGAATGAGGTCTTTGGTCCTCATGGTCAGTATTGTCTACTCGGATTGGCCGTGGTGCACCAGGGTCTCAGGCAGAGGTCTTTCACATCACCTATTGTCTGGTCCTTTTAACTGGATACAGGGATTGAACCTGGGACCTTCTGCATGCCAAGCAGACGCTCTACCACTAAGCTACAGCCCCTGCCTGAGTGGCTTCCATGTTCCTTGGTAACGTTTCCCCCTTCTGTGGATCCAAAATAGATAAGAAATTGGAAGATCCCTGATTGGGTCTTTCAAGAATGTTGGGGAAAAGTAATTTGCAATGACATGTGTTTCCCTGATTCACACTGGGATCACCCAGGGAGGGATGTAATCCTTCACGGCTCCCACCCGATCACTGGCCAAACAGCTGTGTGATCGGGGGGGGGCTCCTTTGCCCCCGCACAAAGGAGAAAGAGTGGCAGGGCACGACATCCTGGGAGCCGCAGAAGGTGGAGCCGGCATTTTAACGGCCGGCTCCACTCCCACCTTCTGTCATGAGCCCTGAGGAGGGGGAGCTGGAAGGGTTAACAGACCAAGAAGAATGGCCTTCCAGTGCCTCAGGCGAAGAAGCAACAGCTGGCCCATCAATCAGTCTCCCCACATTCCAGGCACCCACGCTGGCTGTTGACAATCAGTCTCCTCCAAGCTCTCCACCTCCCATCTCAAGAATGCGGAGCTGTCTTCTGAAAACACTCTCAGAACGCAGGCACAGGGCGCGCCAATGCTTCCGATCTCTTAGCCCTGAGTTCCAGGAGAATTACGGCCACCCAGGGAGCAGGCTAATTGGGGCTCCCATATAACTCACACCCGGGACTTGGCAACTTTGTGGAAGCAACAAGTCGATTCCCTGGCTTGCATCCACGCTCCTTCCTGATTCCAGTTCCTGACCGGTTTAAACTTCTTGGCACCTGAGCCTTTGGCTTTGAACACTTGTCTTCTGCTTCTGGTTTGTGATTTTGCTGTGGTGACTCGGCTCCTGTTTGATTTCTCGAACTTTGACCTCGGACCGGCTTTAGACTCCTGCCTGCCTGCGCCCTGAGAACGTGACACCTTCACAGTTGGCTCTGCGTGCTCGGCCCACCCTCTCGCCTTTTAGGCAGTGCGTGCTGGTGCTGGTTGCCCTGGTTACAAGGGGGCCCGGCAGGAATTTTCCTCGCCTTTTCAATATTGGCTGGTTGAAGAGGTGTTCTTCACCTACCCTGCTCTGCTGACATAAAGGATTGTGGAACTGGCTAGGGTGGAGCTGTTAAATAGGCTGGTCGCTTTATGGGTAGGCAGGAATTCTGGTTGTTGTACTGCGGCTTGGTTGAGCACCAGTAGCTCTCCCTCTTGAGGAGGGTATGGGGGTCGGGTTGAATCATTCCCAGACCGTGCAGACCGGTTGAACATGGATGCTGACTGCCTCGGGATTGCCTGGATCAATCCGCCCCAGCATCCTTGTCCCTGGGGGTTGGAACTCCAGGGCTTAGCCTGTTTGCTGTGCCGGCCAGGTACGAGCCATTTCCTTATGGCTCTGTTCTGGGGCAATGGTGGCTTGCCCATTATGCAGCAGGGGAAAGGTTGTCTGACCTGCCCACGCCCATGCCGCTAGTCGAGTTAGTATCCTTGCCCTTTTATGTGTATTAACAAACAAAGCGGCCTTTAGTTACCCAACCCTCCGCGTCCGTCTCTTTTTTCCATCTGTGGGAGCGACTTCCCATGTTCTCTGTGGGTTTGGATTGTATGAGTTAGACTGCTTTTTGTTTACTTAAAGGTATGACTTTTTTTGTGTGTGTGTGTGCTAGAATTGGAAGGTTTTGTTGTGGTGGATGTTTTGTGCCACAACTGCTGCACCCACAACGGAGGGCTTTTCTTTACCTTCCCCCTTCCCTGCTTTTATGAAAGGCGGCATAGTGACTTCCGCTTTTATTTGGGTTTTGCAGCCTGCCATCAACGGTGACTTTCGCTCGCGATGCCACCCCTTCCTCAAGGACCTTGACACCTGCTCTGTTCAGGCTGGAGATGGATTTTTCTCTCTACCGTGCGGTTTTGTCTCAGAAAAAGCAAATCGTACAACTATTCTTTTTTTCTTCTCTCCCAATCTTGTGTGTTCTGCAGAGAATAGGGTATTGTCCGCATTGTTTGGGTTCCTGGAAGCGTGGTCCTAAGGAATTCTATACAGAATATATATATAAGCACACACAAATACCCCAAAATCTAAACATTTTATTTATGTGAAATGTGTTTGAGCAGGAATGAGCTATATGCTTATAGAATACACCTCCCTACTCAGTGTTTTAACGGTTGTTTTTATATTTTAAACTCTGATTTTAAGTTGTTTTCACAATGCATTTTTGTGTTGGTCTTAATGACTTCTTATCTGGACTCTTATCTGGGAGAACCAGGTTTGATTCCCCACTCCTCCACCGAGAGCCCTCCCAGCCCCACCCACCTCACAGGGTGTCTGTTGTGGGGGGAGAAGATATGTGGGGGCATATGTTGTGGGGGGGAGCAGTCAGGTTAAAACAGATAAAAGGAAGTACTTCTTCACCCAAAGGGCGATTAACATGTGGAATTCACTGCCACAAGAGGAGGTGGCGGCGGCTACAAGCATAGCCAGCTTCAAGAGGGGATTAGATAAAAATATGGAGCAGAGGTCCATCAGTGGCTATTAGCCACAGTGTATGTGTGTGTGTGTATAAAATTTTTTTTGGCCACTGTGTGACACAGAGTGTTGGACTGGATGGGCCATTGGCCTGATCCAACATGGCTTCTCTTATGTTCTTATATAGAAGCTTGTAAGCCGCTCTGAGTCTCTGATTCAGAGAGAAGGGCGGGGTATAAATCTGCAATTCTTCTTCTCCTTCTAAGGTGAGATTTTAATTTGTATGTTTTAATCAGTTAGCTGCCTTGGGGGGCCTGGTTGAAAAATCTTCTTCTTTTTCTTCATCATCATCATCCTAGTTGCAGGGTTAGATTCCCCACTTCTCCACTTAAAGCTGCTCGAATGGCTTTGGGTTAGCCATAGCTATCGCAGGAGTTGTCCTTGAAAGGGCAGCTTCTGGGAGAGCTCTCTCAGCCCCACCCACCTCACAGGGTGTCTGTTGTGGGGGAGAAGATACAGGAGATTGTAAGCCGCTCTGAGTCTCTGCTTCATAGTGAAGGGTGGGGTATAAATCTGCCGTCTTCTTCGTATAGATACACGAGCAGTGATTGGGTGATTGTGAAAATTTGCACTTTGCAGTTTCACCTACAGGCTGTCTTGTTTGCACTGTGCAGGGCTACTAATGGCGAGCTTTGCACCCTGCCGAACCACTGTTTTGAGTTTTGTTTGCACCCCTCGCTGATGGAAGGAAATAGCGCTTTGTTTGCAACCGTGGTAGCCTTTTGTGAGTGTCGGCGTTGGAGGGAAGGTGCCGTCGGTGGTCTGATCCAGGAAGGGCGTTATTGTAACAATATTCCTGCCTTGAGGCAAGCGAGCTTTTAAGAGAACTGAAATGATTAGGGCGAAGCGAATCCTGGCTTAACCGGTGAAATAACTCATGCCTGGCATTGCGCCCGTCAGTCTTTTTGAGTTGAAACTCGGAGTGCGATTGGAACGGATGCGGATACGGATCCCGATACGGACCTCTCATCCATCACCGAGGTGCTCAGCTTTGTGTTTATGGAGCCCTCACTCACCTTATCTTCAGATGTCAAGTACTGGAACCAGGAATGAGCCTGGATCAAGGGTGGAAGTCAGATGTCTTCTCTTTGATGAATGACACCTCTCCCATCGGAGCCCTGCAGCTTCTGTGTATTAGTTTGTGATGGATGGAGTACAAAAAGGTGCCTGTTCTCCCTGTTCGCATTGTCAAAAGAACAGAGTGGTGGGAATGATCAGATGCAGAGGGTGGACCTCCCGTTGGGGAGGGACGGTGGCTCAGTGGTAGAGCATCTGCTCGGTAAGCAGAAGGTCCCAGGTTCAATCCCCAGCATCTCCAAAAAAGGGTCCAGGCAAATAGGTGTGAAAAAACCTCAGCTTGAGACCCTGGAGAGCCGCTGCCAGTCTGAGAAGACAATACTGACTTTGATGGACCA
This sequence comes from Heteronotia binoei, assembly GCF_032191835.1. Lineage (NCBI taxonomy): Eukaryota > Metazoa > Chordata > Lepidosauria > Squamata > Gekkonidae > Heteronotia > Heteronotia binoei. The sequence goes on along the minus strand of NC_083233.1, from coordinate 74,222,889 downwards.
AAGGTCTGATTCAGTATAAGGCAGCTTCATATGTTCATATGTTCCTTTAATTAAGCTAGATAATTTTTAAAAAATCACCCTGTGATCTTGGGAGGGAAGCCCCTCACAGTCACCAGGGCCCTGTTAAGAACATGAGAGAACCCATGTGGGATTGGGCCAGTGGACCATCCAGTCCAACACTCTGTGCCACATAGTGGCCAAAACCCAGGTGCCATCTGGAGGCCCACCAACAAGGCCAGAGCTTCAGAAACGCTGGAGTTCTGTTTCTCCCCAAGCACCAAGAATATAAACCATCACTGCTTCAGATATAAGAACATAAGAGAAGCCATGACTGATCAGGTCAGTGGCCCATCTAGTCCAACATTCAGTGACAGACAGTGGTCAAAACGTAGGTACTGTCAGGAGGTCCACCGGTGGGGCCAGAACTCCAGAAGCCCTCCTGTTATTGCCCCCAAACACCAAGAACACAGAGCATCACTGCCCCAGACATAAGAACATAAGAGAAGCCATGACGGATCAGGCCAGTGGCCCATCCGGTCTGACACTCAGTGTCACACAGTGACCAAAACCCAGATGCTGTCAGGAGGTCACCAGTGGAACCAGAACTCCAGAAGCTCTTCCCCTATTCCCCTCCAAGCATCAGGAATTCAGAGCATCACTGCCTGAGTTCAGTGGCACCTTTAAGACCAGTGAAGTTTTATTCAAGGAAAGTGAGAAGCAGAGGTGGTGTACCCATTGCTTACCTTTTGCAGTGTCTTCCTTCCTAGTTTTCCATGGAAGCACCAAGCCTGGTTAGCTTCTGCAGTCTGATGAGGCAAGTCCGTACCGTGCCACCTTGTTTGTATCCTACCAAATAGTAATAGAAGATGGTGCTTTTTTGCACCCCATGGATGTGGGAGACCACTGTTCCCTCTAAGCTGAGTTAGTGTGAGCTAGCTCGCATTTTTTTTAGCCTCCAGCTCACACATTTTTGTCTCAGCTCAGGAAAAATGGCCCCAGAGCAAACTAGTTTATGTGTAGCTCACAACTTTAATGCCAGGAGCTCACAAAGTAGAATTTCTTCTTGCAAGACTCCACAGCTGAGAGGGAGCATTGGAGGAGACAGCTGTTAGTTTGCATCGTGCTGAAAGGGGACAGATTCTGATTTGCTGTGCACAGGCTGAAAAACCAGGTCAGTCCTGACTGTGATATAGCTTTAAAAGGGGAATTAGAGTGAATCATGGAGGAGAGGTCTATCAGTGGCTACTAGCCATGGTGACTAAAGAAAATCTATACTTTCAAAGGCAGCAAACGTCTGAATTCCAGTTGCCAGTGGCCCATGTAGGCCAGTGGCCCATCTAGTCCATCCTTCCCGAGCTAAGACAAAAATGTGTGAGCTGGAGGTTAAAAATCCCTGGCTTTTCTGCCTTGTTGTTGGACCTCCAGAAGAACTGACCAGTCGCCTTGTGAGAAAGGATGCTGGACTAGATGGACCACTGGTCTCATCCTGCAGGGTTCCTCTAACGTTCTTACGAAGGCCTCGGCCTCTGTGCCTTATTGTTGGACCTCCATAGTAGCCTTTTGGCTACTGTGTGAGACAGGATGCTGGGCTACATGGACCACTGGCCTGATCTAGCAGGGCTCTGCTTACATTCTTATGAAGGCCTCAGCCCCTATGCTCTGTTGCTGGACCTCCAGAGGAACTGGTTGGAGCTGGTGTAAGAGGAAACTGGACTAGATAGAGCACTGATCTTATTCTGCTGGCCTCTTCTGTTCTGATGAAGGCCTCGGCCTCTGTGCCGTGTTGTTGGCTGACCACCGTGTGAGACACAGATGGACCATTGGTCTGATACAGCAGGGCTCTTCTGATGTTCTTACAAAGGCTTCGGCATTTATGCCCCGATGTTGGCCTTTCGGTATAATTGGTTGGTTGCTGTGTGAGATGGGATGCTGAACTAGATGAACCGCTGGTCTGACCCAGAAGGACCCTTCTGATGTTCTTCGTGTGCGTCGTATCCAGACCTCAGCTCATGCTGTTCCTGTAGACACCGCTGTGTCACCACTGGCTTCTGTTGATACACAGTGCCCTTTCGTCTCACTCTACCCCGCCTCTCCTGAATTCGTAATGTCTTTTTTGGAAATTGAATTCTTCATGGGGCTTCCTAAACTCATTTTGCTGGGCTTGTCATGTTCAATGTGAGCGCAAAGGATGCGGTGGATGGTGCGCTTTTAAAACCCAGTGGCAGGAAATCACATTAAACTCGGTGTAATTACATTGTTCTAGAAATGTGATTATGTGTTTCAACTACCAACTCCCCATTAAATTACTTCAGATCTGTCTCAATCTATAGGACAGAATCCTCCTGATTTAGATATTAAAAGTATCATAAATCTGAGGCCGAATGATCTGCATTTATATTTTATGCCACCGTTGTATGCTCACAGATTGCATCCCGCCATTTCACCTTGCTCCCCTGAGACATAGCTCACCTGCTAGCTGGCTGGGAAGCTCGGAGCCCAGCTTTCGGGATTATTATGGTCTGCCGTCTGCTTTGCCACATGTGAGAGTGATTAGTATAGTCACTCCTGTGCAGGGAGTTACTCGTGTACTTTAATTCAAGGCTACCGTAAGCTTGAAGCGCTTCCTCCCTCCCCAGAGGAGGCTGCCTGCCGCATCTCTGTATGAGTCACTGCTCTGACTGTCTTTGGTTGTGTGTTGGGAGGACTGTGGCCCTTCTCTGCTGTAGCCTTTAATTGGCTCATTCAGTTGTTTCAGAGATGCAATCTCACAAAATTTTCTACTCTTGGATGAGGCGGCTGTTGGATCTCTGTATGATGCATTGTTCTGACTCTAACCCACACATTGACCGAAACCCAGGGGCCATCAGGAGGTCCACCAGTGGGGCCAGAACTCCAGAAGCCCTCCCGCTCTTGCCCTCCAGTCACCAAGAATACAGAGCATCACTGCCCCAGACAGAGTGCTCGCTCTGATGCATCTCTGCTCCGTCATTTATAGCATGGTTTTCAACACAGACCCTGGCTGAATGCACTGCTCACTCCCAATGTTCCCTCTAAGTTGCAGTGTCTTGTGAGCAAAAATTTGTGAGCAACTAGCATTAAAGTTGTGAGCTACTGGCATTAAAGTTGTGAGCTACTGCATAAATTATTGTGCTCCGGGGTCATCCTTTCTGAGCTAAGACAAAAATGTGTGAGCTGGAGGTTAAAAAAAATCTGTGAGCTAGCTCACACCGGCTCAGCTTAGAGGGAACGCTGCTCACTGCTCTCCTCTCTGAAAACTCTTTGTTTCTTTCCACCCTCTGCTTCCTGTTCTTTTAGCCAGTTCCCAATCCATGAAATGGTGCGTCCTCTTACTGGATGGTGGTTTGGCTTAGAAGATTCTGGTAAGGCATCTTGCCATATGCTTTTCGGACATGCAGGTACGGATGTAGGAAGGTCCCCTACTGGATCAGACCAGGCATCCATCTAGCCTCTGGAAGTCCCAAAGGGCTTGCAAGCAACGGCACAGAGGACAAAACCTCTCCCCCGCCCTGATGTAGCCTGTCCCAGCACCTGGCGTTCGGAGTACACCGCCTGTGACCATGGCCGTTCCATCTAGTCATCATGGCTGCTTGCTGTGGATCAACCTGTCCCCTTTAAATTTGTCTCATCCTCCTTTAAAGCCATCTAAATTAAAGGGCTATCTCCAGTGTTCCCTCTAAGCCGATAGATCCAAGGGGGCAGCCGTGTTGGTCTGGAGCAGTAGAACAAAATAGGAGTCCAGTTGCACCTTTAAGACCAACTTAGTTTTATTCAGAACGGAAGCTTTCGTCTGCTTAAGCACCCTTCATCAGATGAGGAATGTGGTAGAGGCAACCGGATTCCTCGTCGGATGAAGTGTGCTTAGAGCACACGAAAGCTTACGTTCTGCATAAAACTAAGTTGGTCTTAAAGGTGCAATTGGGCTCCTGTTTTGTCCCTCTAAGCTGAATGAGCGTGATCTAGCTCACAGTTTTTTAGCCTCCGGCTCACACATTTTTTTCTCAGCTCAGAAAAATGCCCCCAGAGCAAGCTAGTTTGTGCAGTAGCTCACAGTTTTAATGCCAGTAGCTCACGAAGAAGAATTTTTGCTCACAAGACTCCACAGCTTAGAGGGAGTATTGGTTGTGTCACTACATCATGTGGGTACTGCCGTCCAAGCTCTGCTCACAACCTGAGTGCAATCCCAGCGGAAGCCAGTTTGGTGTAGTGGTTAAGTGCACGGACTCTTATCTGGGAGAACCGGGTTTGATTCCCCACTCCTCCACTTGCACCTGCTGGAATGGCCTTGGGTCAGCCATAGCTCTGGCAGAGGTTGTCCTTGAAAGGGCAGCTGCTGGGAGAGCCCTCTCCAGCCCCACCCACCTCACAGGGTGTCTGTTGTGGGGGAGGAAGGTAAAGGAGATTGTGAGCCGCTCTGAGACTCTTCGGAGTGGAGGGTGGGATATAAATCCAATATCATCATCATCATCATCATCAAGCTGAGTTCAGATAGCCGACTCAGGGTTGATTCAGCCTTCCATCCTTCCAAGGTTGGTAAAATGAGTACCCCGCTTGCTGGGGGGAAATTGGCAAATCGGGGAAGGCAATGGCAAACCACCCTATAACAAAAAGTCTGTCGTGAAAACGTTGTGATGCAACGTCACCAATGTTCCCTCTAAGCTGCAGAGTCTTGTGAGCAAAAATTCTACTTTGTGAGCTACTGGTATTAAAGTTGTGAGCCGCTGGCATTAAAGCGGTAGCTACTGCATCAATGAGTGTGCTCTGAGGCCATTTTTCCTGAGCGAAGACCAAAATGGGTGAGCTGGAGGCTAAAAATCTGTGAGCTAGCTCACGCTAACTCAGCATAGAGGGTACACTGAATGTCGCCCCAGAGTCGGAAATGACTGGTGCTTGCCCAGGGGACTACCTCTACCTTTACCATCACTACACCGTGGGAATACTACAGTCCAAGCTCTGCTCACAACCTGAGTTCGATCCTGGCAGAAGCTGGGTTCCGGTAGCCTGCTCAAGGTTGACTCAGCCTTCCATCCCTCTGAGGTTGGTATAGTGAGTACTCAGCTTGCAGGGGGTCAGTGTGGATGACAGAGGAAGGCAATGGCAAACCACCCAGTAAAAGTCTGCCATGAGAACATCCCGATGTGATGTCACCCCATGGGTCGGTAACGACTAGGTGCTTGCACAGGGGGTTGCCTTTACCTTTTTTACATCATGTGGAAGAGAATCCCGCAAGTTAATCACGCACTGAATTATGGGCACTTTTCTGTCAGAATCCATGCATATTACCTAGAGCAAAGCGTAGGCCCCCCCTCCCTTTAAGAACCCTTGATTGGTATGCAAATATATGCCGGTTTAATAGACGTAATGAATCGGTTAAAGCTAATATGATTAATTGCCCGGTTACCACTTCTGCTCAGTTTATTTGTTTCGGCTGTAGCAATAAAAATATAATTAACAGAGACGAAAGCACAGGAGTATTAGATGCAATTTAAAATGGAGGCTTGAAAACAAAACAGAACCTGTCAGCAGAAACTTAAGAGCATCTGCTAATAAGGTGTCAACGAAACCTCTTGCAGCAGAGTGGGGTTTGTTGGCATCTTGTAGCAGCCAAAGCAAACGGTAGCCATAATTTGGATGATTTACGCATTATACTGTTTTTGTTTTTTTTCAAATCCACCTTTCAGCCACAAGTTGACTTCCAGAGCAGCTCCCAGAAATATAATGTTACTCTCACCTCAGTATAGAATAGACGTGGCCAAACTAGCTTAATGTAAGAGCCACATAGAATAAACGTCAGATGTTTGAGAGCCGCAAGACATGAATGTCAGATGTCTGAGAGAAGGAAGGAAGGAAGGAAGGAAGGAAGGAAGGAAGGAAGGAGGGAAGGAGGGAGGGAAGGAAGGAAGGAAGGAAGGAAGGAAGGAAGGAAGGAAGGAAGGAAGGAAGGAAGGAAGGAAGGAAGGAAGGAAGGAAGGAAGGAAGGAAGGAAGGCAAATAGATGGGGAGGAGTGAGGGAGCTGGCAAAAAAGCAACTTTGACTTTAAATGCGTTCTCCAAGCACTCGCTGGCTTGGCTTGGAGAAGTGATTTAAAGAGACAAATGCCTTTTCCATGCCAGATTATGGGGTGGGGTTAAAGCCACACAATATATGTGAAAGAGCCACATGTGGTTCCTGAGCTGCAGTTTGGCCACCCCTGGTAAAGAATCATAGACTCATAGAGTTGGAAGGGACCTCCGGGGCCATCTAGTCCAACCCCCTGCACAATGCAGGAAATTCACAAACACCTCCCCCTAAATTCACAGGATCTGCATTGCTGTCAGATGGCCATCTAGCCTCTGTTTAAAAACCTCCACCCGAGGAAGCCTGTTCCACTGAGGAACCACTCTAATGGTCAGGAAGTTCTTCCTAATGTTGAGCCGGAAACTCTTTTGATTTAATTTCAACTCATTGGTTCTGGTCCTGCCTTCTGGGGCCACAGAAAACAATTCCACCCCATCCTCTAGATGACAGCCCTTCAAGGAGTTGAAGATGGTGATCCTATCACCTCTCAGCCTCCTCCTCTCCAAGCTAAACATGCCCAGCTCCTTCAACCTTTCTTCATATGACTTGGTCTCCAGACCCCTCATGTGTTCTTGGGGGGGGGGGATTGTGATCTGGATCAAGACCTAGGAATGCTGGAGGTCTTACTCAGCTGTTTCCTCTGATGACCCCATTGGTGGCACCCACTGCTTGCTGATAACCAAGGTGAGTAGTTGCAGGCTTGCTTCTGAGCAGCTGTCTGCAAGCCTGACCCTTAGATGTGTGACTATAAAACCAGCCAAGAGAGGCTGTTAGGCATATGATAGATGCGAAGCCACTTCCATCTTGTCTGATTCTCGGAACCTGATGGACTGAAGAACTCTGGCTTGCCTAACTTCTGGAACCCTGACCTCAGACTGAATGACCCAGTCTTGTCCGAACCCTGATGCTCAGAGCCTGCAAGCCAGTATACCTGAACTGGCCATCCATCAGTCCTGTGCTGAAACCCTGGGGACAGCCCATGGGCCATTTTATCCAAGAAAGGCAAGTTAATTCAGTAGGGCAGGGGTGGCCAACGGTAGCTCTCCAGATGTTTTTTGCTTACAACTCCCATCAGCCCCAGCCATTGGCAATGCTGGCTGGGGCTGATGGGAGTTGTAGGCAAAAAACATCTGGAGAGCTACCGTTTGCCACCCCTGCAGTAGGGGATTTTTTGGGCTGGAAGAACGGCTGCCACAGCCTGCATCAAAGCTGCTTTAAACAAAGAGCCTCAAGCCACATTCTTGGTGCACTCTTCTAAAAACCACAGCTCAAAGCTAAGGAACTTTCTGTCTGCTTTATCAGGACAGAGAGACAAGACACAGAACAACACACACATAACTCTTGGCACATCGGCCCTGACCTTACACCTACCTTGATCAATTCTGGACCATGTGGTGAGGCATACAATAAGACACTGGATGCAGTATGCATTCCCTTGATTAGGGCATAAGGCTGTAGAATAGGAGGCCTCAAGAATATCTTTAAGCCTTTGTCACTTAATTAAATTCCCTTGTGATCTAGCATTGTTCAATGGTTTTATTGTATTCTGTATCATGAGCCGATATGTGTACCTACTTTTCTGACCTCTGAAGAAGACCTGTCTAGGTTGAAACGTGTCAGGTCAAGTTAAGCTAAGTGGATTCCCTCCCTCCCTCCCTCCCTTCCTTCCTTCCTTCCTTCCTTCCTTCCTTCCTTCCTTCCTTCCTTCCTTCCTTCCTTCCTTCCTTCCTTCCTTCCTTCCTTCCTTCCTTCCTTCCTTCCTTTCTTTCTTTCTTTCTTTCTTTCTTTCTTTCTTTCTTTCTTTCTTTCTTTCTTTCTTTCTTTCTTTCTTTCTTTCTTTTCTTTCTTATTTTTAGCCTACCCTTCCCGTAGGACAGTCTCAGGGCGGGTTACTTCATAAAAACAATCAACAATAAAAGCAATAAAATTTAAATAAAATGAAACCATTTTAAATATATGATTGTACAAAGGATAGCGGCTAATGAGGGGCCCCTAAATGGATTTAGCTTTCTATAATAAATGCAGGTATGTTTGCTTATGATTTCTTATACAGTTTGCTTTTAATGTTTGGGCCCTTAATTGCATATTGACCTTTTAGGTTTCACACTCTTCTAAAAACCGCAGCTCCAAGCTAAGAAATGTTCTGTCTACTTATTCAGGACAGAGAGACAAGACACAGAACAACACACTCCCCCCCCTCCCCACACCTGCCAGGCAGACTTGAAATACCTCTTTTAAAATTGATTTTTAAACCAGAAGTTCCAACAGTGGGGGAATGCATGTGCACAGCACATTTCCGATCCAATTTCGAACATGCAAAAACGGTTGAGCATTTTTTCAAGAATCCTGTTTGGAAACTAGAGGGGCGATTGAGTATCCCTGTTTTGGAGTCAGCTGGAGGCGAAAGCAGTTTGGAAATGATCAGAGATTATTCCTCAAGATACATCTTTGATATTCGTTCAGAACCGGCATTGGAACGCTTCTGTAGAAAGGATCGCATATATGCATTTATTCTGCAACTAGTTGAAACGATCAAATATCTCGTAAAATAAACATATCGGCTGCGATCTTTACAAGACGGAGAATTAAATCCTCCCCAGTGACCCACTTGGACTCAGGAAACGGTCGGCCTGATCAAAAAGACGTTTGTTTCACAAATTATTTTTCAGAGTCTGCAGTGTCTGTTGCTGTCTTTGGAATTTAAAACCCACAGCGAGAGAGATCTTCATTCAAGAATGATTTCACCTTAACTGGCAATAAAGGACACCCTGATATTCAATAACAGCGTTTCATTACCATCCAGAATGTTATTGTAAATGATCTATTCAAGCGGAGGAAAAACGCTCTCGATGCTGAGATTTTTGCAAACGCCACCAGAGGGGTTGGACGGGAAGCATCAAAACACGTCGTCTAACTTAATAAAGAAGATGTTCGATGCTGCGTGCTCTTTTGTTCAATTTATGAACCTGCATAAAGTACCTGGATAGCCCAGGCCGGCCTGATCTCATCAGATCGCAGGGGCTAAGCAAGGTCAGCCCTGATTATTTTCTGGATGGAAGACCAGCAAGGTATACCAGGGTCGCTACACAGACAATGGCAAACCACCTCTGAACATCTCTTGCCTTGAAAACCCTACAACATATGACCTGAATCAGGTCCCCAGAGGGCTCCTATCAGGCCCCCGAGCAACTGGCTGTCATCTGCTTCCTTCTCCCACTCTCTTGCTTCCTTCTGCATCCCAGATTGCTTTGCCAGGCTTGCTCAATTGCACAGGAACTACAGATCAAAGCCTCTGTTTTTCTGCATTGGCTGAGGCTCCTCTCTTGGGGAGGAAGGGGGGAGGGATAGCTTGCTTGGCCAGGTTCTCTCAATTGCACTATTGAGTTATTGAGCCAAGCCTCTCTTCCTTCTCTTGGTTGAGGCTCCTCCCCCTCCCGGTCCCCTGAGGAAGGAGGAAAGAGTTAGAGCTTCCTTTGCCCAGTTCCCTGGATCACACGAGAGATATACAAAGAAAGCACCTTTAAAACCAACGAGTGCTACTGTTTTAAGCACGTTTTAAGTTTTTTTAAAAAATTGCGTTTGTCTGTGTCCCTTATAAAGTTTATATCTTTGCTACCTCGCATTACATTTTATGATACAAATGGCCTGGCCCGACAAGGTCTCATTTATGTCAGATCCAGCTCTACGACACCAGTGCCCTACAGAGTTGCCATAAGCCAGCTGTAGCTTGATGACAAAAAAAAAAAAGTAACTTACAGGGCTCTTAGTACAGGAGAAACGTCAGTGGCGGGGTGACATGATAGAGGTTTACAAGATTATGCATGGGATGGAGAAAGTAGAGGAAGAAGTACTTTTCTCCCTTTCTCACAATTCAATGAAATTGCTGAGCAGTCGGGTTAAAACGGATAAAAGGAAGGACTTCTTCACCAAAGGGTGAGTAACACGTGGAATTCACTGCCACAGGAGGTGGTGGCAGCTACAAGCATAGCCAGCTTCAAGAGGGGATTGGATAAAAATATGGAGCAGAGGTCCATCAGTGGCTATTAGCCACAGTGTGTGTGTGTGTATATATATATATATATATATGTGTGTGTGTGTGTGTGTGTATATATATGTGTGTATATATACACACACACACATATATTGGCCACTGTGTGACTCAGAGTGTTGGACTGGATGGGCCATTGGCCTGATCCAACATGGCTTCTCTTATGTTTTTATGACCTACTGTAAGCTCTTGGAGGATTGACTACATCGGGGGGGGGGGTGGCCTAATATGCAAAGGAGTTCCTGCTACAAAAAAAGCCCAGCAACTGACCACAACCTGCCATATACCTCAATATTTGCTCTTATGGTTTGACAGAAGGGTCTGCCCTTCCAGTTCTGACCCAACCAATAGGACTGGAGGGGATTTTAAGTCTTTTTTCTCTGCTTTTCCTACTGAACCGTGATGCTTCCCTTTGTTGTTTGCCCGAGCCATGCTGTTTGTATAGGGAGCAATGCTCTAATAGGCTATTTCATACCCGCTGCGCCCTGGCGTAGATGACAGGGGTTAGACAAGGCAGCTGGAAAAGCCTGCATAAAAATAGCAGCCAGAGAAAAAATGTAAAAGCTCACAAGGGGGAAGATGGGAGATTTGGGGCCTGTTTTGAGGAGTCAGTCTTCCTGGAGAAGCGAGGCTCAAAACCTAGGAATTCTCTCTTTGAGATGTTTCTTGACGTTCTCGGCAAAGGGACAGGATTCAGGCTCGGGCTGTTGTCAGTTCTTGACAGCTTCTCTGGAAGGACGGCGTCTGAGGTTACTGCCTTGGAAGAAGAGAGAGAGAGAAAGAGCCCTGCAGTGGGGCTGCCTGCCTCCAGATGGCGGCTGGAGAGCTTACCCTGTTGCAACTGATCTCCAAATGACATACATTAGTTTTGCCTGGAGAAAATGGTTGCTTTGGAAGGTAGGCTTTAGGGCAGGGGTGGCCAAACTTGCTTAACGCAAGAGTCACATAGAACAAATGTCAAAGGTTTGAGAGGCACAAGACAGGAAGGAAGGAAGGAAGGAAGGAAGGAGGGAAGGAAGGAAGGAAGGAAGGAAGGAAGGAAGGAAGGAAGGAGGGAAGGAGGGAAGGAAGGAAGGAAGGAAGGAAGGAGGGAAGGAAGGAAGGAAGGAAGGAAGGAAGGAAGGAGGGAGGGAAGGAAGGAAGGAAGGAAGGAAGGAAGGAAGGAGGGAAGGAAGGAAGGAAGGAAGGAAGGAGGGAAGGAAGGAAGGAAGGAAGGAGGGAAGGCGGGAAGGAAGGAAGGAAGGAAGGAGGGAGGGAAGGAAGGAAGGGAGGAAGGAAGGAGGGAAGGAAGTGTCAACCGGTTTTGGGGCCAATGCCCCTTCTCCCAGATACCAATTACCAGGCTGGAGGCTTTGTTGTTCAGAGAAAACCATTTTATTTTCACTTCTGCAGAAGGAGAGAGACATAGAAATCAAGCCTGCCTCTCTACCTGAATCAGCCAAGCCCCTTGCCTTATAAGACATCCCGGAAGTCACATCCTATCTTGCTCTGAGGCTGTTTGCCATTGGAATGCACAATCTACCTTGACCGGCCGTTGGCTCAGGGCTTTGGCCATATAAGGTAAAAAGTTACAAATATCTCCGCCCAGCAACACTTCCTCTTGTCAGAACTTGTAACTTTATCTATATGCTTAGCTAGAATGGTATTCAGTTAGCACAACTGACTCCATATTGTGAATTTTACTAACCCTGTGATTCTGCATTTCAAACAACCACTAACCATCTTGCCCTAGTGGTTGATTAATTCTTTGTTGTGCACTCTACTCACTATTTATGCTGAATATCATAGATTTATAACAGTTTGGCTTGTTTAGTTCATGAAAAACATTTCCCCAGAAATAGGTAACTTATGCTGGCTAGAGAGATATGAAGAGCAGGAAACAAGGGAGGGTTCTAACTCTAAACTTCTGAGAAACTGCAATAGGAAATGGCCTAACCACAAAGCCACATCGAGGGAGGCAGGAAGCCAGTAGCAAAGAAAAAACACACAGAGCTTCAACTGCTAAAAAAAACTGGGGAAGGGTGGGGGCCTTCTGACTTTTATATCTCCTTCTTCATTGAATTAATGAATCTTATATTTATTCTATCAGAAGGAAGGAGGGAGGGAGGGATGGAAGGAAGGAAGGAAGGAAGGAAGGAAGGAAGGAAGGAAGGAAGGAAGGAAGGAAGGAAGGAAGGAGGGAAGGAAGGAAGGAGGGAAGGAGGGAGGGAGGGAAGGAAGGAAGGAAGGCTAATAGATGGAGGAAGCAGAGGTGGAAAGAAAGCAACTTTAAATGCATTCTCCAGGCCACCCGACAGGGCAGGAAGGAAGGCAAATAGATGGAGGAAGAAGAGGTGGAAAGAAAGGAACTTTAAATGCATTCTCCAGGCCACCCGACAGGGCAGGAAGGAAGGCAAATAGATGGAGGAAGAAGAGGTGGAAAGAAAGGAACTTTAAATGCATTCTCCAAGCCAGCGGATGGAGCAGAGGGGGCTTCAAGAGCCACACACTAGGTGTGAGAGAGACACGTGTGGCTCCCGAGCCACAGTTTGGCCACCTCGCTCTGTGACATTAAACCCCACTAAAGTTCCTTCCCTCCCCAAACTCCTCCACCCTCATGTTCCACCTCCAAATTCTCCAGGTATTTCCCAGCTTGGAGCTAGAGCCCTGCCCTGAAAACTCTGGGACATTCTATGCCGAAGAAGCTTCCATGGGACAAGCGGGGATTCGGACTGGGGTCTCCCCGATCCTAGTCTGATGCTTGAACCCCTGCACCACGCTGACTGTGTTGTGCTCACCCTGACTTCGAACTGGCTTGTAGCGACATGCGAACCCAGCCTTGGGCTTTGAGACGACACAAGATTCCTTTTGTCTCAACCGGCTATGAAAACAGCAGCGTTTGTGAAGATTAATAACACAGGGAAGTGACTAAAGAGAGTAATAACAATAGCAGCACATAAACAAGTAAGAATATTAATCAGTCTACACATTTGGGTTGTTTGGACGTCATGGTTGTTCTCACTGCCGCTGCTAAGTTGTGCTCAGTTTTTTTTTAAATAGAAGGCTGCCATTCTGTTTCCACTGCTTGTTTCATGTACATGATTTTGTAAAAGAAAAAAAAATATTTTATCCTCCCTTGCAGGATGTGGAGGCTAGCAAGCAATCTCTGTATCAGGGGCCCCCAACATGGTGCCCGAAGGGTACCTGGCTGCCCACCTGGGTTTTTTTTTTTGAGCAGGAACGCACAGGAATGCAGTTCAGGCTGGCTCGCAGTAAGGGGGTGCGGCCTAATATGCAAACGAGTTCCTGCTGGGCCTTTTCCACAAAATAGCCCTGTGTGAAACAATGGTGATATCAAGGTGTGTGTGGCCTAATATGCAAATGAGTTCCTGTTGAGCTTTTTCTACAGAAAAGCCCTGTGTGAAACAATGGTGACACCAGGGGTGTGGCCTAATATGCAAATGAGTTCCCGCTGAGCCTCTTCTTCAAAAAGCCCCGTGTGAAACAATGGTGACATCAGGGGTGTGGCCTAATATGCAAATGAGTTCCTGTCGAGCTTTCTCTACAGAAAAGCCCCGCGTGAGACAATGGTGACATAAGGGGTGTGGCCTAATATGCAAATAAGTTCCCGCTGAGCTTTTTCTACAAAAAAAGCCCTGTGTGAAACAATGGTGACACCAGGGGTGTGGCCTAATATGCAAACGAGACTCTGCTGAGCCTTTTCTACAAAAAAGCCCTGTGTGAAACAATGGTGACATCAGGAGTGTGGCCTAATATGAAAATGAGTTCCCGCTGAGCTTTTTCTACAAAAAAAGCCCCGTGTGAAACAATAGTGACATCAGGGGTGTGGCCTAATATGCAAATGAGTTCCTGCCGAGCTTTTTCCTACAGAAAAGCCCTGTGTGAAACAATGGTGACATCGGGTATGTCCTTTTTTTTTTTGCAAATTAAAGTTTTATTAAGTTTTATGTAAAAGAGGGAAAAGAGAAGGGCAGGGACAATTGGGAGGAATGTAGGAAAACTGAGGTTGGAGGGGGAGAGCGAATATCTCTTCCGTTTAAATTTCATTTATTTTTACAAAATATCTAATTCCATTAATTCTTAACCAATATATCATTTACAATTTATATCCTCTGTTCTCTTATATCATTCCATCACTTTGTAGTTCTATTTTTTGGCTTGCATTTACACATTTCTTAAAATTTGCACCTCTCAAGTTTTCATCTTATCTAATATCTGACGCGGTGTTACCCTCTTAAACTATCTTCTTATACACAAATAACATTACCACATAATTATTTCCAATTCCAGTTCCAAGTGGAAACTCATATAACACCCAACTAATCATACAGAGGTGTGGCTTAATATGCAAATGATTTCTTGCTGGGCTTTTTATACCAAAAAACCCTATGAAACAATGGTGACATGAGGGGGCGTGGCCTAATTGCTGGGCTTCTTCTGCCAAAAAAGCCCTGGTGCCCGCCAATACGTTGCATGGTGCCTACCAAGTGTTTTTTGAAATTGGGTGGGGCCAGGTATAGCTCTTGCCCCAGAGGGCTCCTGATTGCTCACTGCCGATCCAGTCGGCCCTGCAGATTAAAATAACCGTGTTTCAGCAGCGGCTGCCTCCACAGCGTCGGCTTTATTGTCTCACTCCTCTTTCCTGCTGCGTTTTTTAAAATCCCTCCTCTTCTCCCTTGCCTCCTGCCTAAGCCAATTGGTTGTTGTGTCCACCACCTCGAATTCTAGAGATGCCCACAGGCACAAAAAGGTGGGGAAGCCCGCTATATAAAGCATCGGGGGGCAGGCAGAGTTGGGAAGACCCCAGGTTTTAAGACAACTGTTCTGCCAGGCTTTTGGTTGAGTGAAAATAAAAGGGTGGTGGTGGTGGTGGGGGGGGGAGTTCAGCCAGAAACAATAACGAAAGACAAAAACGCACAAGAGAAGCCACAACCACTCACAAAAAGCCCACAATAGCTGTCAGCATTCCCCGCAGTATACTCTCATTTAAGGTCTGATATTGTGAACTGCAGTATGTATAGGTAGCTTATAATTCACAATATTAGACCTTTAATAAGAGTATACTGCGGGGAATGCTTGCAGCTATTGTGGGCTTTTTGTGAGTGGTTGCAGCTTCTCTTGTGTGTTTTTGTTATTAAGCCTTTGGTTGAGGCAGCCGGGCATTCAGGAAAACCTTAGCGCCCCCCCCCCCCCCGTCACTGTCAATACCGCTGAAGTATCATCTACCATCTTACTCAGCCTAGTTTATGAAGTCAGAGACCAGTGTGTTTTAAAGACATTTTATACTGTTTTATTGATGTTATTAAATTGTTATTTAGGCTGATTTTTGTTTTGTTTTTATGTTGTGATCCGCCCTGAGCCTGCTAACAGGGAGAGGGGAATTTACATGTAGCCAACCCTCTTGGAACTTACAGTAGGCCCTGTACTAAGAGCCATGTAAGCTCTTGGAGGATTGGCTACATCAGTGGTGTGTGGCCTAATATGCAACAGAGTTCCTGCTACAACAAACCTTATGTGTATCCTTCTTTATCTCTCTCTCTCACTTTCTCTCCTGGAGCTAGAGCGGTTCCTCAGTGGAACAGGCTTCCTCGGGAGGTGGTGGGCTCTCCTTCCTTGGAGGTTTTTAAACAGAAGCTAGATGGCCATCTGACAGTGATGAAGATCCTGTGAATTTAGAGGGAGGTTTCCTGCATTTCCTGCATTGTGCAGGGGGTTGGACCGGATGGCCCTGGGGGTCCCTTCTAACTTGATCCGTCCGTCCTATCTATCTATCTATCTATCTATCTATCTATCTATCTATCTATCTATCTATCTATCTATCTATCTATCTATCTATCTATCTATCTATCTATCTATCTATCTATCTATCTAATCAGCCAGTATCATAATGCCCCTGTATAAATCGATGGTGCGGTCTCATTTGGAGTACTGTGTGCAGTTCTGGTCGCCGCACCTCAAAAAGGATATTATAGCATTGGAGAAAGTCCAGAAAAGGGCAACTAGAATGATTAAAGGGCTGGAACACTTTCCCTATGAAGAAAGGTTGAAACGCTTGGGACTCTTTAGCTTGGAGAAACGTCGACTGCGGGGTGACATGATAGAGGTTTACAAGATAATGCATGGGATGGAGAAAGTAGAGAAAGAAGTACTTTTCTCCCTTTCTCACAATACAAGAACTCGTGGGCATTCGATGAAATTGCTGAGCAGACAAGTTAAAACGGATAAAAGGAAGTACTTCTTCACCCAAAGGGTGATGAACATGTGGCATTCACTGCCACAGGAGGTGGTGGCAGCCACAAGCATAGCTACCTTCAAGAGGGGTTTAGATAAAAATATGGAGCACAGGTCCATCAGTGGCTATTAGCCACAGTGTGTGTGTATATATATAAAATTTTTGCCACTGTGTGACAGAGAGTGTTGGACTGGATGGGCCATTGGCCTGATCCAACATGGCTTCTCTTATGTTCTATCTATCTATCTATCTATCTATCTATCTATCTATCTATCTATCTATCTATCTATCTATCTATCTATCTATCTATCTATCATCTATCTATCTATCATCTATCTATCTATCTCTCTATCGTCTATCTGTCTGTCTGTCTCTCTGTCTGTCTGTCCATCTACATAATCATCATCATCTCTCCCTCCCTCCCTCCGTCTCTGTCTGTCTGTCTATCTATGTATGTGTAGATGTGGAGCTGTACAAAAGAGACGGTCTCCACTTGTCTCCGGATGGAACCAGGCTGCTGGCGCTTAAAATCAAAAAGGTGGCAGAGCAGTTTTTAAACTAAATCTTGGGGGAAAGCCGACAGGAGATGGAATGTCTCTGGTTCGGGAGGACTCGTCTCAAAGAGATGAAGGGTTGGCTTCTATTTTTCTACCGAGTAACGGATCAGAGTTGTCCACTGTGATGGTGACAAACAGTATGGACTGTCTGCTAGAGTCTCGAGGCGGCAGGAGAGAGGTGGCGGGCCTAGCTTGCTTGGGAAATTATAAATGTTTGTATGCAAATGCTAGAAGTGTCCGAAGTAAAATTGGTGAATTGGAATGTTTAGTGTTGGGAGAAAACATAGACATTGTGGGAATTTCAGAAACTTGGTGGAATGAGGAGAATCAGTGGGACACGGTGATTCCTGGATATAAGTTATATCGGAAGGATAGGGAGGGAAGGGTTGGAGGTGGGGTGGCTCTGTATGTCAGAGAGGATATACGGTCCAGTAAGACTGAGGTCAGAGAATTAGATTCCCTTTTAGAAATGCTTTGGGTTGAAATAGAGGGCCCAAAAGGAAATTTAACTATGGGAGTTTGTTATCGCCCACCAAATCAAAAGAGAGAGGACGATTATAATATGATGGAGGGATTAAAGATAGCGGCTAAACGTAACAACTGTGTCGTAATAGGTGATTTTAACTACCCGCAGATTGATTGGGTCAATAGGTGTTCTGGTCGAGAGAAAGAGATTGAGTTTCTTGATGCTCTCAATGACTGTGCTATGGAGCAGATGGTCTCAGAACCTACCAGGGGTGGGGCGATCCTGGATCTGGTCCTAAGTAATGCCCAAGACTTGGTGAGAGACGTAAAAGTGATTGCGCCGCTTGGGAACAGTGACCATAATGTTATTGATTTCACCATTTGTATAAATAGGGAGTTGCCCAAAAAGACCGCCACAACCACATTTAACTTTAAAAGGGGTAAATTCTCTGAGATGAGGAGGCATGTGAGGAGGAAACTGAAAGGAAAGGTAAATACGGTCAAAACCCTTGGGGAAGCTTGGAGACTATTTAAAACTATAATCCTAGAAGCTCAGATAAAATACATACCACAAGTTAGGAAAGGCACAAACAGGTATAAGAAGAGGCCAGCATGGTTAACAAACAAAGTAATGGAAGCTGTAAAAGGTAAGAAGGACTCCTTTAAGCGGTGGAAAACCAGTCCAAGTGAGATTAATAAAAGGGAACACAGGCAGTGGCAAATCAAATGCAAGACTGTGATCAGGCAGGCAAAAAGGGACTATGAGGAGCATATTGCAAAAAACATAAAGACCAACAATAAAAATTTCTTCAAATATATTAGAAGCAGGAAACCAGCCAGGGAAGCAGTGGGGCCCTTGGATGACCATGGGGTAAAAGGATTACTGAAGGAGGATGGGGAAATGGCTGAGAAGCTGAATGCATTTTTTGCCTCCGTCTTCACCGTGGAAGATGAGAAGTGTTTGCCCGCCCCAGAACCACTAATATTGGAAGGGGTGTTGAAAGACCTGAGTCAGATTGAGGTGACAAAAGAGGAGGTCCTACAACTGATAGACAAATTAAAAACTAATAAGTCACCGGGTCCGGATGGCATACATCCGAGAGTTCTGAAAGAACTCAAAGTTGAACTTGTGGATCTTCTAACAAAAATCTGTAATCTTTCATTGAAATCTGCCTCCGTTCCTGAGGACTGGAAGGTAGCAAATGTCACCCCCATCTTTAAAAAGGGTTCCAGAGGAGATCCGGGAAATTACAGGCCAGTCAGTCTGACTTCAATACCGGGAAAGTTGGTAGAAACCATTATCAAGGACAGAATGAGTAGGCACATTGATGAACACGGGTTATTGAGGAAGACTCAGCATGGGTTCTGCAAGGGAAGATCTTGCCTCACTAACCTGTTACATTTCTTTGAGGGGGTGAACAAACATGTGGACAAAGGAGACCCGATAGATGTTGTTTACCTTGACTTCCAGAAAGCTTTTGATAAAGTTCCTCATCAAAGGCTCCTTAGAAAGCTTGAGAGTCATGGAGTAAAAGGACAGGTCCTCTTGTGGATCAAAAACTGGCTGAGTAATAGGAAGCAGAGAGTGAGTATAAATGGGCAGTCTTCGCAGTGGAGGACGGTAAGCAGTGGGGTGCCGCAGGGCTCGGTACTGGGTCCCATCCTCTTTAACTTGTTCATAAATGATTTAGAGTTGGGAGTGAGCAGTGAAGTGGCCAAATTTGCGGATGACACTAAATTGTTCAGGGTGGTGAGAACCAGAGAGGATTGTGAGGAACTCCAAAGGGATCTGTTGAGGCTGGGTGAGTGGGCGTCAACGTGGCAGATGCGGTTCAATGTGGCCAAGTGCAAAGTAATGCGCATTGGGGCCAAGAATCCCAGCTACAAATACAAGTTGATGGGGTGTGAACTGGCAGAGACAGACCAAGAGAGAGATCTTGGGGTCATGGTAGATAATTCACTGAAAATGTCAAGACAGTGTGCGTTTGCAATAAAAAAGGCCAACGCCATGCTGGGAATTATTAGGAAGGGAATTGAAAACAAATCAGCCAGTATCATAATGCCTCTGTATAAATCGATGGTGCGGTCTCATTTGGAGTACTGTGTGCAGTTCTGGTCGCCGCACCTCAAAAAGGATATTATAGCATTGGAGAAAGTTCAGAAAAGGGCAACTAAAATGATTAAAGGGCTGGAACACCTTCCCTATGAAGAAAGGTTGAAACGCTTAGGGCTCTTTAGCTTGGAGAAACGTCGACTGAGGGGTGACATGATAGAAGTTTACAAGATAATGCATGGGATGGAGAAAGTAGAGAAAGAAGTACTTTTCTCCCTTTCTCACAATACAAGAACTCGTGGGCATTCGATGAAATTGCTGAGCAGACAGGTTAAAACGGATAAAAGGAAGTACTTTTTCACCCAAAGGGTGATTAACATGTGGAATTCACTGCCACAGGAGGTGGTGGCGTCCACAAGCATAGCCACCTTCAAGAAGGGGTTAGATAAAAATATGGAGCAGAGGTCCATCAGTGGCTATTAGCCACAGTGTGTGTGTGTGTGTGTGTGTGTATATATATATATATATATTTGGCCGCTGTGTGACACAGAATGTTGGACTGGATGGGCCATTGGCCTGATCTAACATGGCTTCTCTTATGTTCTTATGTTCTTATGTGTATATATGTGTGTGTGCATGTATATATATGTATGTGTATACACACACACATATATAAACAAACATTGAAAAAAACTCAAGAAGTTAAAGAAACCATTTACAATCATCAGTAATGTCTAATAAAGTTTGACAAATTATTAAACAGATCTTAAGTTGGTAAATATGTATTTTTATATACTTTTGTTTTGGTCTGGTCTGCGTATTATTGCGTTTTCATTCCTACCATTTCTGACCTTAGGTCGTAAGCATTATAAACATATGTTGCTCAGCTGTTTCTTAATTCTTTGGGGCTTTATCATTTGATTTGTATTTTAGTCTTTAAAGTTTTCTAGCCTGATTTTGATCAATATATGCAAGAAAATACGTTCCATTGTTTTTGAAACTTGCATTCTGGTCTGTTGTGCAAGGAAGATGTTAGCGGGCTGGATCTTCGTTTGCCAAGGTGTGCGTTTCCTTCTTAGGTGACCCCTCCCATAATTGGACCAAAGAGAATCTGCCCCTACTTAGAAACATGATACATCCCATCGAAATACAGAGTCTTGGTCTAGCTGGCCCCTTATCGAAGTCCCAGGTTAAAGGCTGAATTCTGAATAGAGAGCTTTTGGAGGGGTGTGTATGTGAGATGGGAAGGGAGCTTCGTCTGATGCTAACCTGGCAAGACAAGGAGTGAAATCCGCTTCCTCAGACGATGAGGCAGCTCTGCCAAAATCCGGGGAGGATTGCCTTTTGGAGGCGGTGCCCCTGAGGGGGCCAAAGCAAATGGCGATCGGGCAGAAGCGGTGTCAGCAAATCTCTTTGGCTGCCCCGTCTGGGTCGACGTTGTCTTGTCAGCACCCTTGGATGGACATGGAGCACGCTTGACTGCCTGCTGGCTGGAGGGCCTTGGACTGTGCCGTTGGCTTGAGCAGATGGTGATGTCAGCGCTTATCGGATCTGGCCTCTTACGGAGACTGGGCGCACGCAGCCAAGATAACACGGCGGCTGCCAAGCGAAGAAAGAGAAACGCACGCACGTCCCAGGGAATCAGTGTGACTGGAATGCTTTGTGGGACAGGCATATGCTATCAGCTTATTTTTTTAAAATCTTCCTTCCCATCGTTACGAATCATAGAGTTGGAAGGGACCTCCATCTAGTCCAACCCCCTGCACAATGCAGGAAACCCACAAACCCCTCCCCCTAAATTCACAGCATCCTCATTGCTGTCAGGTGGCCATCTAGCCTCTGTTGACAAACCTCCAAGGAATGAGAGCCCACCACCTCCCGAGGAAGCTTGCTCCACCGAGGAACCGCTCTAGCTGTCAGGAAGTTCTTCCTAATGTTGAGCCGGAAACTCTTCTGATTTCATTTCAACCCGTTGGTTCTGGTCCTACCTTCTGGGGCCACAGAAAACAATTCCACACCATCCTCTATAGGACAGCCCTTCAAGGACTTGAAGATGGTGATCACGTCACCTCTCAGCCGCCTCTTCTCCAGGCTAAACGTGCCCAGCTCCTTCAACCTTTCCTCATAGGGCTTGGTCTCCAGACCCCTCACCATTTGTGGTGTCCAAATATGGAAGGCCGCCTGATGCTGAAAAGGCTTGGATCTGGAGGGAAGGCCCGGTGGTACGAGAGCTCAATCTGGGTTGAGTGATCAGTGGCTGGGATTCAGGCCTGTAGCCATGGGGGGGGGGCCCTGACTGGAGCTGGGAGAGCACACTGCATTGCATCAGCAAAAGCAGCAGGTGGAGAGGAGAGAGGTGGAGGAGCAGGAGGTGGAGGTGGAGGAAGCCACATGGACTGGGCTGAGGAGGGGGGGGAATGGATAGGGCTGCTGGCTGCAGAGTGCCAGGGTGGCTTGCAAGGTGCAGTCCCTTCTTGACTCCAAAGTTTTAGGGTTGTCTGCCTCAGCCACTTTCAGAGCCTCCGGCTTTGGCCCCTACCCCGCAGTAGTGGGGGGGGGGATGAGGAGAAGAGGAGTTCCTGCTGAATCTGAGTAGAAGAGGAGGGGATGGGGCCTTGGCCAATAGAAGGAAAAGAGGCTTGGCTCAGTATCTCCGCTGTGCGATTGAGAGAGCCTGACCAAGCAAGCTCTCTCTCCTCCCCTTCCTCTCCAAGTGAGGAACCTCAGCCAATGGAGAGGACAGAGGCTTTGCTCTGTAGCTCCTGTGCGATTGGGCAAGCCTGGCAAAGCAAGCCGTGATGCAGAAGGACAGAAGAGAGAAGGAGAAGAAAGCAGACTTGCTCGTGGGCCTGATAGGAACCCTCCGGGGGCCTGATCCAGCTCCCGGGTCACATGTTTGACACCCCTGTCTTAGCTGGTTCTCAGAGCACATACTAGGGATGCCAACACCCTGGTGGGACTTGGGGATCCTCCAGAATTACGGCTCGTCTCCAGGAAACAGAGATCAGTTCCCTTGGAGAAAATGAATGCTTGGGGGGGGGGGCGCTCTGTGGCATTATACTCCTGGAGAGTCAAGGATGGAGACTAAGTTCCCTGTTTTCCCCAGGCTCTCTTCCCAAAATCCCCAGGAGTTAGATCTAGCCACCCTAGCCCCAGTCCCCTAGTAACCCTTTGAAGCTGCTTTATACTGAATCAGAATACTGGTCCACCAGGGTCAGTATTGTCTACTCAGACTAGCAGCAGGTCTTAGGTGGGGGTCTTTTACATCTCTTCCTGCCTGGTCTTTTTAACAGGACATGCTGGGGATCAAGGCTTTTTTTGTTGCAGGAATTCCTTTGCATATTAGGCCTCCCCCCCCCCCCCGATGTAGCCAATCCTCCTGGAGCTTACAGTAGGCCCTGTACTAAGAGCTCTGTAAGCTCCAGGAGGATTGGCTACAGCAGGGGGGCGTGGCCTAATATGCAAAGGAGGTCCTGCTACAAAAATAAAAAAACCCTGACGGGGATTGAACCTGGAACCTCGCGCCTGCAAAGCCACATTTGGGCACCACATTTTAAGAAGGATATAGACAAGCTGGAAAGGGTCCAGAGGAGGGTGATGAAGATGGTGAGGAGACCAAGTCCTATGAGGAAAGGTTGAAGGAGCTGGGGATGTTTAGCCTGGAGAGGAGGCGGCTGAGAGGTGATAGGATCACCATCTTCAAGTACTTGAAGGGCTGTCATAGAGAGGATGGTGTGGAATTGTTTTCTGTGGCCCCAGAAGGTCAGACCGGAACCAGTGGGCTGAAATTAAATCAAAAGAGTTTACGGCTCAACATTAGGAAGAGCTTCCTGACCGTTAGAGCGATTCCTCAGTGGAACAGGCTTCCTAGGGAGGTGGTGGGCTCTCCTTCCTTGGAGGTTTTTAAACAGAGGCTAGATGGCCATCTGACAGCGATGAAGATCCTGTGAATTTAGGGGGAGGCATTTGTGAGTTTCCTGCATTGTGCAGGGGGTTGGACTACATGACCCTGGAGGTCCCTTCCAACTCTATGATTCTATGAATGCCAGAGGCTCTTTCACTGAGCCGTAGCCCCTCCACCTGCATTTCCTCCTCTTTTAAGCTGCAGCTAGCTCTCCTGGTTGCCCTTTTGTGTCATTTACTGAGAAAACCCTTTGATCCGTCTGACCTTGGTGTTCCCTCTGGCGGGAAACAGCCAAGTGAATGAACAGGCAGCCACTCTTTCCTCCAAGGGCTGGAGGAGGAAAGGAAGGAAGTGGATCTCCCAGCCCGGCTGCCTGCAACCACTTGGGCAACTGACAGCCGTTACAAGTGCTCGGAGGCTTTCCCCCATCCAACGCCTCATTAAGAGGCAGATCGATGAACTCGGATTCGCTTGCCTCCACCTTCAAAGCAGTGCCTTGTGGATTGCACAGCATGCTTGTTGTTAATTCTGATTAAATATTTAAAGAACTCCCCCCCCCCTCCGGTTATTCAAGGAATGATTTGTCTCGCTTGGCTGTTTTCCTAACCGGGGATTGTTAACGATCTCGGAGGGGCTGGTTGGCTTCTCTCTGGCTTCTCCTTTGAAGCCAGTGGAGTAACCTGGAAAGGAGAGAAGGGATTGAAAGCTGCCCTGTGGAGGACTGGAGGGGAAGAAGGGAGTAGAAGCCGCCCCCAGAGAGAACTGGAGGGGGAGAAGGGATTAGAAGCTGCCCTGAGGAGGACTGGAGGGGGAGAAAGGATTAGAAGTTTCCCTGAGAAGGAATGGATTGGGAGAAGGAATTAGAAGCTGCCCTGGGGAGGACTGGAGGGGGAGAAGGGATTAGAAGCTGCCTTGGGGAGGACTGGAGGGGGAGAAGGGAGTAGAAGCTACCTTGAGAAGGACTGGAGGGGAAGAAGGGATTAGAAGCTACCCTGGGGAGGACTGGAGGGGGAGAAGGGATTAGAAGCTGCCTCTGGGAGGACTGGAGGGGGAGAAGGGATTAGAAGCTGCCCTGAGAAGGACTGGAGGGGGAGAAGGGATTAGAAGCTGCCTTGGGGAGGACTGGAGGGAGAGAAGGGATTAGAAGCTACCTCGAGAAGGATTGGAGGGGGAGAAGGGATTAGAAGCTACCCTGGGGAGGACTGGAGAGGGAGAAGGGATTAGAAGCTGCCATGGGGAGGACTGGAGGGGGAGAAGGGATTAGAAACTGCCCCGAGAAGGACTGGAGGGGGAGAAGGGATTAGAAACTGCTCTGGGGATTACTGGAGGAGGAGAAGGGATTAGAAGCTGCCTTGGGGAGGACTGGAGGGTGAGAAGGGATTAGAAGCCGCTTTAGGGAGGACTGGAGGGGGAGAAGGGATTAGAAGTTGCCCTGGGGAAGACTGGAGGGGGAGAAGGGATTAGAAGATGCCTTGGGGAGGACTGGAGGGGGAGAAGAGATTAGAAACTGGCCTGGGGAGGCTGGAGTGGGAGAATGGATTGGAAGCTGGCCTGGGGAGGACTGGAGGGGGAGAAGTGATTGGAAGATGCCCTGGGGAGGACTGGAGGGGGAGAAGGGATTGGAAGCTGCCATGGGGGAGGATTGGAGGGGGAGAAGGGATTGGAAGCTGCCCTGAGGAGGACTGGAGGGGGAGAAGGGATTAGAAGCTGCCCTGGGGAGGACTGGAGGGGGAGAAGGGATTGGAAGCTGCCATGGGGGAGGATTGGAGGGGGAGAAGGGATTAGAAGCTGCCCTGAGGAGGACTGGAGGGGGAGAAAGGATTAGAAGTCTCCATGAGAAGGAATGGATTGGGAGAAGGAATTAGAAGCTGCCTTGGGGAGGACTGGAGGGGGAGAAGGGATTAGAAGCTGCCTTGGGGAGGACTGGAGGGGGAGAATGGATTAGAAGCTGCCCTAGGGAGGTCTATAGTAGAGAACCCAAGTTAGAACTACCTAGGGAGGAGAGCATCACTTAGCTTGCTGAGGAGTAAGAGTGCCAACCTTGCTGAAGAACAAGAATTATCTGCAGTTGCAACACCCTGGACACTGGCACTTTAAGTAATAGTTTTCAAGGATTTCAAACTGGATACGGACTAACTGCAAAGCACTTTTGAATATTTATTCCTTGTACTTTATACTTTGCATTTTTGATAATATGCTGTTATATGTAATGATATGTGAAAATGTGTGAAGTTGAAGTGTTTCATTCTCTATTGCAATTTTGAAGTATTTTTCATTAATTTTTTTGTTATTTTTCCACAGTTTTTTGTTGTTGGTTGAGTCATTCTCTGTGGAACTCTAGGGTTTTCATTTAATCCTGACAGCCTCCAGGTGGGACCTGGAGATCCCCTGGAGTTGAGGAAAATGGATGCTTTGGAACGTGGACTGTGTACCCCACCGAGGTCCTTGTTCTCCCCATGCTTCATATCTCTGGCAATCCTACCCCCTATCCCACACCAGTGGCTGGGGGGCGGGGCTGGCAACCCTACCTAGGAGAGATTCCTTCCCAGGAGGAGAGCCCCAAGTAGGATGCGGGCAGGCCTGGGTTCAGATTTGACCATGGAGTTCAGTGGTGGGCCTTAAGGTTTATTGGATTTATATCCCGCCCTCCCCGCTGAAGCAGGCTCAGGGTGGCTCGCAGCCAGCAAAAAAAGAACAATTCAACAGTTAAACAATAAAACAAGTTGAACAATTAAAATGGTTAAGAACAATTAAAGCAGTCTGGTGCCAATTGTACCTGATGTTTTCTCGCTTCAGATGGCGTTCAGTCTATATTCGATGTCTCTCAGTCACCCCATATCAGTCCTTCGATGTCAGATTAAAGGCCTGCCGGAATAGGGTGGTCTTACAGGCCTTGCGGAACTGGGCGAGGTCCCACTAGCTTCTTCCGGCAGTTGATCCCACCAATAGGGGGCAGCAATCGAGAAGGCCCCGCTCTCTGGTGGACCTTGTCTAGCCTCCCTCAGCCCGGGGATCGCTAATAGATTTTTCATCCCAGATCTAAGTACCCTCTGGGGAACATGTGGGGAGAGACGGTCCCTAAGGTAAGCAGGTCCTTAGGCCAGTTGGGGCCTCTCCATCTTAACTGACCTTGCAGGACTGCTGTGTGGTGAAAGTGGGGAGCACAGCAGACACCACCACGTCTTCTTCAGAAGAAAGAGCCAGACAAAAATGTGACAGCTAGAAAAAGAGGCTGCAAACTGAGCTCCAAGCGGAGTTTTATTTTTTACTCCTTTATTTACCGTTTCCCAGCCAAATATGATCTCTCAAAGCTGTTCACAGTTTTAAAGCAAACACAGGCATCCGTTTAAAATTAGAGCCAATGTGGTGGTTCCAAATGTTGGAGTGGGATCTGGGAGGCCTGGGTTTGAATCCCCACTCTGCCCTGGAAGCTCACCGGGTGACCTCGGGCCGGTCACACGCTCTCAGGCTGGCTCACAGGGTTGAGGATAAAATGGAGGACAGAAGAATTATGTCAGCTGGTTTGAGGCCTCCGCTGGGGAGAAAGACGGGATAGAAATGAAGGAAATAAAATAAACGACAAATAAAGGGAGATGTTGCTTCAGGAGTGGCTTCCCAGTGAGGTGTGCATCCAAGTCTGACCAGGGCAAGGTGCCAGGCCGTTTCATAGAATCATAGAGTTGGAAGAGACCTCCAGGGTCATCTAGTCTTAACCCCGTACTCAGTGCAGGACACTCACAGACACTTCCCCCTAAATTCACAAGATCCTCATTGCTGTCAGATGGCCATCTAGCCTCTGCTCCAAAACTTCCAAGGAAGGAGAGCCCGCCACCTCCCGAGAAAGCCTGCTCCACTAAGGACCCGCTCTGCCTGAGCGGTTCAAATCCCTACTTGGCCATTTAATCTCACCGGGTGACTCCTGGCCAACTGTCCTTTCCAAGCCTTATCCTCTACCAGGGATAGGGAATGTTGGCTCTCCAGATGTTTTTTGCCTACAACTCCCATCAGCCCCAGCCAGCATGGCCAATGGCTGGGGCTGATGGGAGTTGTAGGCAAAAACATCTGGAAAGCCAACGTTCCCTACCCCTGCAGGGAGTCACTAGGGGAGCAGGGGGGTAGCTTTAATTTCCTGCCTTGTGGAGTGGGTTGGACTAGGGGTAGGGAATGTTGGCTCTCCAGATGTTTTTTTGTCTACAACTCCCATCAGCCCCAACCATTGGCCATACTGGCTGGGGCTGATGGTAGTAGTAGGCAAAAGCATCTGGAGAACCAGTGTTCCCTACCCCAGAAGAAGAAGATATTGGATTTATATCCCGCTCTCCACTCCGAAGAGTCTCAGAGCGGCTCACAATCTCCTTTACCTTCCTCCCCCACAACAGACACCCTGTGAGGTGGGTGGGGCTGGAGAGGGCTCTCACAGCAGCTGCCCTTTCAAGGACAACCTCTGCCAGAGCTCTGGCTGACCCAAGGCCATTCCAGCAGCTGCAAGTGGAGGAGTGGGGAATCAAACCCGGTTCTCCCAGATAAGAGTCCGCACACTTAACCATTACACCAAACTGGACTAGATGACCCTTGGGGTCCATTCCAGGTCCATGTTTCTGTGCTTTTTGTTTCTTTCGACCTCATAGTGCTGTTGTGCGGATAAAATGGGGCTGGGGAGACCTGCGTGTGCCGGCTCAGAGGAATATAAAAACGTCGATCGATAGATGCAGCAGTATGTGTGTGCTCTGAGTCTGTTCGCTGGAGACCTCCCTCTCCCCCCGCCATCCTCCAACACGGTTTAGGTCTCAAGTTCTGCCTGTTGTTTGCTTGCAGAATTAAGGCTGCCCCGGGAATGAAGATAATAGACATTCGCGTCAACGATCCCGACCAGTGGGGAGTTCAACAAGACGTAGACAATGGAAGGACGCAGACTACCGCCACCATTGTGTGCGAACGCATCGATCCCAACGCGGAGAGCAGGTAAGAAACCCAAGCTGCGTGGTGTGTACCTGAGCTGCTCTTTGTCATTAAGAACAAGGAACAAATCCTTTAAAGCAGGGGTGGCCAACGGTAGCTCTCCTGGGGTTTTTTTGCCTACAACTCCCATCAGCCCCAGCCATTGGCCATGCTGGCTGGGGCTGATGGGAGTTGTAGGCAAAAAAACATCTGGAGAGCTACCGTTGGCCACCCCTGCTTTAAAAGATGGGGTTGTCTACTTTGGAATAAGATGCCATTTCTTTTCACATTTTCCGGTATTGTCGCAGCTTTCTACAGCTGGGAAATCTTACTCTCCTTTGCCTGTTTCGAATCAAGGTGCGAAATTCAACTTCCTCCTTACTCCAATACGTGTTCCCATTGTGTAATCCCCTCCCCCACCAGCCAAAAACAAACCCGATGCAAGAAAGGAGAGCCCCAGGTGAGCGAGGCCTGCTTGGGCTGGCTAGAAATCCAGCCAGCCCAAGCAGGCCTCGCTCACCTGGGGCTCTCCTTGGCCGTCCCTCCCTTGCAGTCTAAAAGGCCACCAAGCCACCTGCCACCCCAAATCACAAAGAAATGGAGAAAGGGTGGTGTGGGCTTCTCCAGGGGTTAATGAGGGCTGCTGGGGGTGTGGCAAAGCTCCTGGTGGCTGGCTGGCTGCCCGCTCTCCTAATCCAGAGATTGTTATGCAGCTGCACCTACTAATCAATGGACAAGGTAGGTGGAGAGGAGGAGGGGGAACCCTCATAAAGGTTCAGGAGCTGCACTCCTGGGAGCTCCTGCTGAATTCAAGGCCTGGTTTTGAGTGTTAGCCTGAAACTACCTCAGATAATTTGAAAGCCATTGTCTGGAGCCCCAGACTAGTGTTAAGGCTTGGTTGTGGTTAACCAGTGGTGAAGAAAAGATTCTCTGTGCATGCTCAGAGGCACTTCAGATTCAAAACCTTTAATGGCATAAAAGAGGCACTTATTATTTTCGGAAACAGCAAAATATCGCTGCCTAAACCACCTCGCCTACCTACAACTGGCCTGCAGTCATATGTCACCTGTAGTTAGTAGGCCAACCTGTGGTTAGTAGTCTATAGTGAGCGGACCAAGTTCAGAGTATGGTTTCAGAGCCTAGTTGAGCAGATCCTAATGAATCGTAGGTAGTGGTATGGCCTGTAACTGGGTAAGGATAACCGTAGCTAAGAACATAAGAACATAAGAGAAGCCATGTTAGATCAGGCCAATGGCCTATCCAGTCCAACATTCTGTGTCACACAGCGGCCAAATACACACACACACACACACAGTATTAGCACTTTTATTAACAGTATTAGCACTTTTATTAACTTAATTAACTAAATTTTAAACCTAATCAGAATTTTAATGCTTAAATGTAATTTTGTGTTTTTTGCTTTCTTTGTATAATTGAAATTTGTATGATGTTGTTAGCCGCCCTGAGCCTGCTTCGGCGGGGAGGGCGGGATACAAATAAAATTATCTAATTATCTAAAACACACTGTGGCTAATAGCCACTAATGGACCTCTGCTCCATATTTATATCTAACCCCCTCTTGAAGGTGCCTATGCTTGTGGCCGCCACCACCTCCTGTGGCAGTGAATTCCACATGTTAATCACCCTTTGGGTGAAGAAGTACTTCCTTTTATCCGTTTTAACCTGTCTGCTCAGCAATTTAATTGAATACCCATAAGTTCTTGTATTGTGAGAAAGGGAGAAAAGTACTTCTTTCTCTACTTTTTCCATCTCATGCATTATCTTATAAACCTCTATCATGTCACCCCGCAGTCGACGTTTCTCCAAGCTAAAGAGTCCCAAGCGTTTCAACCTTTCTTCATAGGGAAAGTGTTCCAGCCCTTTAATCATTCTAGTTGCCCTTTTCTGGACTTTCTCCAATGCTATAATATCCTTTTTGAGGTGCGGCGACCAGAACTGCACACAGTACTCCAAATGAGACCGCACCATCGATTTATACAGGGGCATTATGATACTGGCTGATTTGTTTTCAATTCCCTTCCTAATAATTCCCAGCATGGCGTTGGCCTTTTTTAGTGCAAACGCACACTGTCTTGACATTTTCTGTGAGTTATCTACCACGACCCCAAGATCTCTCTCTTGGTCAGTCTCTGCCAGTTCACACCCCATCAACTTGTATTTGTAGCTGGGATTCTTGGCCCCAATGTGCATTACTTTGCACTTGGCCACACTGAACCGCATCTGCCATGTTGACGCCCACTCACCCAGTAGCTAGTTGCATTAAACCATAGTTTTGCACTGTAGCTCAAGCTGGGTAGCTGCATTGGTCTGCACAAGAGTCCAGGAGCACCTTAAAGAGTAACAAAATGTGTGGTGGTGTGTGTGTGAGGGGGAGTTTTCGTGAGTCACTGCTCTCTTCTTCAGATAAAGGTAGAATAGACTAACATTCTAGAGAGAGCCAGTTTGGTGCAGTGGTTAAGTATGTGGACTGTTATCTGGGAGAACCGAGTTTGATTCCCCACTCCTCCGCTTGCAGCTGCTGGAATGGCCTTGGGTTAGCCATAGCCATCGCAGGAGTTGACCTTGAAAGGGCAGCTTCTGGGAGAGCCCTCTCAGCCCCACCCACGTCACAGGGTGTCTGTTGTGGGGGGAGAAGAAGAAGAAGAAGAAGATATTGGATTTATATCCCGCCTTCCACTCCGAAGAGTCTCAGAGCGGCTCACAATCTCCTTTCCCTTCCTCCCCCACAACAGACACCCTGTGAGATGGGTGGGGCTGGAGAGGGCTCAGAGCAGCCTACAATCTCCTTTATCTCCCTCCCCCACAACAGACACCCTTTGAGGTGGGTGGGGCTGGAGAGGGCTCTCACAGCAGCTGCTCTTTCAAGGACAGAGGCTCAGAGTGGCCTACAATCTCCTTTACCTTCCTCCCCCACAACAGAGACCCTGTGAGGTGGGTGGGGCTGGAGAGGGCTCTCACAGCAGCTGCCCTTTCAAGGATAACCTCTGCCAGAGCTATGGCTGACCCAAGGCCATTCCAGCAGGTGCAAGTGGAGGAGTGGAGAATCAAACCCGGTTCTCCCAGATAAGAGTCCACACACTTAACCACTACACCAAACTGGCTCTCCCGAGAAGAGATAGGAGACTGTAAGCCGCTCTGAGTCTCTGATTCAGAGAGAAGGGCAGAGTATAAATCTGCAGTCGTCCTTGTCGTTGTCGTCATCTTCTTCTAGCTGCATCTGACGAAGTGAGCAGTGACTCGCTCAAGCTGCCACCAATTTGGTTAGTTTCGCATTATGTTCAGGGTTGCCAACCCCAGGCTGGGAAATTACCTGGAGATTTGAGGGTGGAGAGGGATTTGGAAGGGGAGGGCCCTCAATGGGGTACAGCGCCTTAAAGTCCACCCTCCAAAGCAGCCATTTTCTCTCGGGGAACCGATCAATGTAATCTGGGGATCAGTTGCAGTTCTGGGAGACCTCCAGAGGGCGCCTGGAGGTTGGCATCCGCTAATTATGTTTGAACTGAGCTTTTTTCCTTTGCGTTTCTAGTTGTGCCTCTCCTCTCAACCTGGCATTGAGTTGAAACCTATCCTGTACGTTTGATCCAGTTCAGATTTTGGCCATAAGCTGCCAGTTGCCGACTATACCAGGGGTGGCCAAACTGTGGCTCGGAAGCCACATGTGGCTCTTTCACACACGTTATGTGGCTCTTGGTCCGCACTGCCCAGTCAGCTGGCTTGGACAAGGCATTTGTCTCTTTAAATCAAGCGAAGTCAGCTGGTGGCTTGGAGAATGCGTTTAAAGTTGCTTTCTTTCCACCTCCCTCTCTTTCCACCCTCCTCCATCTATTTTCCTTCCTTCCTTCCTGTCTTGCGGCTTTCAAAAATCCAGCTTTCATGTCTTGCAGTTCTCAGACATCTGACATTTATTCTGTGTGGCTCTTATGTCAAGCAAGTTTGGCCAGCCCTGGACTATACCATTGGAGACGGGGGAGGGGAGGCTGTGAAAACGTTCTCTTACGCTGCAAGGATGTAAAAAATGGTACATGTCAAAATGGTCGCTCTTGTGCTCCAGACGGCCAGCTGGAAGCTCTGCACGCTCTCAAATAGCATCACGCTCTAGATTTTTCCATTACCATGCGAGTGACCCGAGTTTCCATTTAGAGCTGCGCGAAAGAAAAATCACATTAATAAAGAGGTATTGAGGTTAAAGGGAAAAACTGTAATGTAATTTTCATCCAGAGGGGTGGTGGTGGTGGGGGAAAAATCTCCCTTAATTGAAGTGAAGTCACTCAATTTTTTAAAAAGTTAGCTGGAAATCCAGAGAGAACATTGAAAGTTTTGCTAATCCGTGAAATTATACCTGTCACAGTAACTTAGTTTTTATTAACACCGGTCCCTGCTTTGTGTTGAAGAGCTAAATTATACAAAAAGCAATAGATCACAAGTTAATTAATACTCTGCCCCTTTTTCCTTTGTGAGATTAGTTTTTAATATTTTTGGATTAATTAAAGTATGCAAATGGAAAACTCTGAAAACATCAGTTCCAGATTTGCAAATAGTGTTGTGCTCAGAGTAAATATTTAACTTTGATCTTTCTTTTAATGTGCTCTTCAAGTTTACGGGTGCTGCCAGTTTGCAAGGCTGAACCACTTTCTTAAAACAACATCTCTCTACCCGACAAAACACAACACCCACCCACCCCCTATAATATTTCTAGGCAAAGCCAGGTGCTTTCTTGTCATTTTTGGATTGGGAAACAAACAAACCTAGCACCAATTCAGCTGAAAAACAAAAGGAATGGATGCCAGTGCAGAGCTGTTTGCTTTGCTATTAATATTCTCTGGCAGGGGTGGCCAAACTTACTTAAAGTAAGGGCCGCATAGAATAAATGTCAGATGTTTGAGAGCTGTAAGACATGAACATCAGCCACAAGACAGGAAGGAAGGAAGGAAGGAAGGAAGGAAGGAAGGAAGGAAGGAAGGAAGGAAGGAAGGAAGGAAGGAAGGAAAATAGATGGGAGAGGAAGGAGAGAGAGGTGGAAAGAAAGCAACATTAACTTTAAATTACTATGATCTGTGAGTAGGGTGACCATAATGTCTGAAGGCCAGCCAGGGACACGTTGGGGGGGGGGAAGGTAGGGGTGCGCGCGCGCAAAGCGCGCCCGTGCCGCCGGAAACAGGAAGTGACGTCACTTCCGGTGACGCCATGCCACCACAGGAAACAGGAAGTGACATCACTTCCTGTGACATCATTTCCCCGCGTCACCTGCCGGAAATGGGAAGTGACATCACTTCCTGTGACATCATTTCCCCCAAATGACATCATTTCCCCCAAATGCCACTGCCGGAAACAGGAAGTGACTTCACAGCACTTCCTGTGACATCCCCCAAAATCCCCCAAATATCACCGCCGGAAACAATTTTGTTCTGAAATCCTGTATATACTTCATCAGTATATGGGATAAGGCACTTTCTCAACTGTGCTGCATAATGCAGCCTATTTATTTTGTCCTGTTTGCTCTGTTGGCTCTATCTGCGCCACCTTCATCACTTTCGGGGTGTGGATCCCCCAGTGGGGTGGTCTCCCGACTCCCTCCGCCGGCTGTTTCTGATAGCCCTGCGCCCCCTCTTTCATTTGATATGTGTCCCGTGCGGGTGCCACCCTCCCGCCGGGAGATGCCGCAAAATGAGCCCCCTTGAGGCTTATGGCGGCAGGGCTCGGGGGAAGCGAGCTAGACTGCTGTTCTTTTGAGGGGTTATAGAGTGTTTCGAGCCCGTCCCTGTGGCATCAGTCCCATCGTTGTGGGGCCCAGGGGGCCGGCGCAGCGGCACGCCGAAGCAGCCTGTCACTAATAACACAGGTCGAGATGCAGGACAGGAACCCGGAAGTGACCGACAGAGCCAACAGGACAAAATAAATAGGCTGCATTATGCAGCACAGTTGAGAAAGTGCCTTATCCCATATACTGATGAAGTAAATACAGGATCTGAGAACAAAATTGCACCAGAAGACACAAACACAAAGCTCCCTTACACTGAATCAGTGCTTGGGTCCACCAAAGTCAGTATTATCTACTCCAGTCACAAACACAAAGCTCCCTTACACTGAATCAGTGCTTGGGTCCACCAAAGTCAGTATTGTCACATAAGAACATAAGAGAAGCCCTGTTGGATCAGGCCAGTGGCCCATCCAGTCCAACACTCTGCGTCACATAAGAACATAAGAGAAGCCCTGTTGCATCAGGCCAGTGGCCCCTCCAGTCCAACACTCTGTGTAACATAAGAATATAAGAGAAGCCCTGTTGCATCAGGCCAGTGGCCCCTCCAGTCCAACACTCTGTGCCACATAAAAATATAAGAGAAGCCCTGTTGCATCAGACCAATGGCCCCTCCAGTCCAACACTCTGTGCCACATAAAAATATAAGAGAAGCCCTTATATTGCATCAGACCAATGGCTCATCCACTCCACCACTCTGGTCACATAAGAACATAAGAGAAGCCCTGTTAGATCAGGCCAGTGGCCCCTCCAGTCCAACACTCTGTGTCACATAAGAACATAAGAGAAGCCCTGTTAGATCAGGCCAGTGGCCCCTCCAGTCCAACACTCTGTGTCACATAAGAACATAAGAGAAGCCCTGTTAGATCAGGCCAGTGGCCCCTCCAGTCCAACACTCTGTGTCACATAAGAACATAAGGAGGGAAGGAAGGGAGGAGGGAGGGAAGGGAAGGGAAGGGAAGGGAAGGGAAGGGAAGGGAAGGGAAGGGAGGGAGGGAAGGGA
This sequence comes from Heteronotia binoei, assembly GCF_032191835.1. Classification (NCBI taxonomy): domain Eukaryota; kingdom Metazoa; phylum Chordata; class Lepidosauria; order Squamata; family Gekkonidae; genus Heteronotia; species Heteronotia binoei. The sequence goes on along the minus strand of NC_083233.1, from coordinate 74,187,837 downwards.
GGAAGGAAGGAAGGAAAGAAGGAAGGAAGGAAGGAAGGAAGGGGGAGGGAGGGAGGGAAGGAAGGGGGGAGGGAGGGAGGGAGGGAAGGAAGGAAGAAAGAAAGGAAGGAAGGGAGGAGGGAGGGAAGGAAGGAAGGGAAGGGAGTGAGGGAAGGAAGGGAGGGAAGGAAGGAAGGAAGAAAGGAAGGAAGGGAGGAGGGAGGGAAGGAAGGAAGGGAAGGGAGTGAGGGAAGGAAGGAAGGAAGGAAGGAAGGGAGGGAGGGAGGGAGGAGGGAGGGAAGAAAGGAAGGCCGCCCCCCGCCCCCCCCGCTTTCGGCCCCCTTACCTGCTTCCAGGGCGGCGGAGAGTCCAGCGGCGGCGGCGAGTCCTGCGGCGGCGGCCTCGCGGCGAGGGAGGGAGGGAGCTGCCGGCGCTGGCCTCTGGAGGCCTCCAGGGACCAGCGCCGGGCCTCTCCGCTACCGGCGCTGGTCTCTGGAGGCCTCCAGGGACCAGCGCCGGCTGCTCTGCGGCCTCTCCGCGGCCTCCGCTGGTCCCTGGAGGCCCTCCAGAGACTCTGGAGGGCCTCCAGGGACAAGCGGAGGCCGCGGGGAGGCCTTCGCTGGTCGGCGCTGGTCCCGGAAGGCCTTCCAGAGGCTCTGGAAGGCCTTCCGGGACCAGCGCCGGGTGCTCCGCGGCGACCCCGCGGCCTCCGCTGGTCCCTGGAGGCCCTCCAGAGACTCTGGAGGCCCTCCAGGGACCAGCGGAGGCCACGGGGAAGCCTTCGCTGGTCGGCGCTGGTCCCGGAAGGCCTTCCAGAGGCTCTGGAAGGCCTTCCGGGACCAGCGCCGGGTGCTCCGCGGCGTCCCCGCGGCCTCCGCTGGTCCCTGGAGGCCCTCCAGAGACTCTGGAGGGCCTCCAGGGACCAGCGGAGGCCGCGGGGACGCCTTCGCTGGTCGGCGCTGGTCCCGGAAGGCCTTCCAGAGGCTCTGGAAGGCCTTCCGGGACCAGCGCCGGGTGCTCCGCGGCCTCTCCGCGGCCTCCGCTGGTCCCTGGAGGCCCTCCAGAGTCTCTGGAGGGCTTCCAGCGACCAGCGGAGGCCACGGAGAGGCCTCCACCACCGCCGCCGGGCCCCGCGCGCGGGCGGGGAAGGCGGCGAGTGAGGGAGGGAGCGTCCCTGCGCGTGCGCAGGGGCCCTGCGCAGGCGCAGGGACGCTCCCTCCCTCACTCGCCGCCTTCCCCGCCGGCGCCCGCGGCCCACCGCCTCCGGGGCTGGCTAAACCGGGACCTTTAATGGTCCCGGTATAGGCAGCCCGGGAGGCGGGATTGGGTGGCCAGAACCGGGACATTCCCGGGCTCCCGGGACGGTCTGGCCACCCTATCTGTGAGCCACCCTGAGCCTGCTTTGGCAAGTGGGGATGGGATATAAATCCAATAAACTTCCTTCCTTCCTTCCTTCCTTCCTTCCTTCCTTCCTTCCTTCCTTCCTTCCTTCCTTCCTTCCTTCCTTCCTTCCTTCCTTCCTTCCTTCCTTCCTTCCTTCCTTCCTTCCTTCCTTCCTTCCTCTAACTAACTGCATTCTCCAAGCCACCAGCTGGCTTGGATTAATTTAAAGAGAGAAATGCCTTCTCCAAGCCAGCTAATGGGACAATGGGGGCTTGGAGAGCCACACAATATGTGTGAAAGAACCGCATGTGACTTCTGAGACACAGTTTGGCCACCCCTGATCTAGGGCAATGAAAACCTCTCCTGGTACTTCCTTCCTAAGATACTTTAGCTGAAGGTACCAGGGAATCACACACGGAAGGTCCTGAGTTCGAAGGAGGGACTTTGTCATTGAGTCATCTAGTTCTGCTGTGTTCTGCAACCAGCAAAGCCTTGGAGCTGTTTCCAAGGGCTGCCCAACATCACGCGCAGTGCGGCAGTCTAGTGTCGATGGCATTATAGAGCCTTGATCACCGTGGCCATTTCTGCTGGTAATTCTGCAGTTGGCAGAAGTAGTTTTGTAAGCTCTGCTTTGCAGAAGCACTCCAAGAGACTTCAGAGGATCTGTGTGCACGAAGAGAAGAAATCAAGCACTCTCCTTAAATTTCCATGATGGCTGTTAAGAGCACTCAAACTCTCGGAGAGCCTTCCTCCCTTCCTGACACTTATAGCTGCTATTATTCTCGCGTTCACTTGCCTACCATAAAAGTCGCAATGTACCCCACAGCCAGGCAAACGACGGCATTAGATGGTAATGTGTTCATAAATCCCGTCTTTATTCCTTTCTGTTAGCCTTATCTTTTGGAACCCTTTTCAAATTTGCTTACTTTTTAAAACCCCCCCCCCTTTCCACAGTATTATCCCTTATCGGGGCTTTTTCATCTCAAGTTCTGCAATTTGCTCGCACAAATGGAGTGCTCATTAAGAGAATTTAAATTAAGACCTTTCCTCCTTTTGTGCATATGGTGCGTTGTGTAATTTTTCTCCTCCTCGCTCTCTCGGCGAGTCCTTATATTTATAAATTCCTTGCAAAAGACCTCATGGCCGTGCCTTGGAAGGTTTACATTCGATTTCATTAGAAATCCGTTTTGTTCAAGGTTGTTTCGATCCACAGATTAAAGCCGTTCCCAGGGTTTTGCCATTGTTAGGAACACATTCCTGCGTTTGCTTCTTGAGTAGTCAAACACATCCCCTTTTGCTGGCCGTGCGGCCGTTCTTTGATTCTGTCGTTGAGCACGGCACATTTTCTTTTTTTTTCGTTTGATGTATAATTTCAAGGCGTTTCTGATAAGTGACAGTTGTGGTTTCCAAAAGGGGACCATTTAAATTGCTGAAGTCCAGGGGGGGGTCAAATCCAAGGAAACAAGAGCACATTAAGGGCTAGTACACCTGTGCGCAGGGGTCGTTTTGGAGAAAAATAGGTGGCGGAGCTTATTAGCATAACTCAGCATATGCCACCCCCAGTCAAAAGCAACCTGATGCAAGAAAGGAGAGTCCCTGGTGAGCAAGGCCAGCTTGGGCTGGCTAGAGATCCAGTCAGCCCAAGCAGGCCTCGCTCGCCTGGGGCTCTCTTTGGCCACTCCCCCCTCCCCAGTCAAAAGGCCAGCAAGCCACCCACCGCCCAAAATCACATAAGAAGTGGAGAAAGAGTGGTGCGGGCTTCTCCAGGGGTTAATGAGGGCTGCTGGGGGTGTGACAAAGCCCCTGGTGGCTGGCTGGCTGCCCGCTCTCCTAATCCAGGGATTGTTATGCAGCTGCACCTACTATTCAATGGACAAGGTAGGGAGAGAGGAAGAGAGGGAACCATCAGAAAGGCTTAGGAACTGCGCTCCTGTGAGCTCTTGCTGAATCTGAGGCCTGCCTATGCATGTACATCACTCAGTTGATGCATCACTGGATGACTGATGGATAGGGTTGCCAACCTCCAGGTGGTGGGTGGAGATCGCCTGCTATAATCTATCCCTCCTCCCCGCAGGAGATGGGAGATCAACCTTTTGAGCACAAATGCCAACCAAGTGTCCGTTGCTGGCTGTGAATCCTCTGCCAGATTGTGGGCTTCTGCAGATGCCCAGCTGTGCCAAACAGCCCTTGATGCCGGCCCTGAAAAACGTGGAGACGAGGAACCATTTCTTTGACCCAAAGAGGCAGCAAAAGGAGGCAGTTCTTGTAGTTCCTGATTTTACCTCTGGTGGCTCCCAACATGATCTGTTTGTTGGGAGAGCCAGTTTGGTGTAGTGGTTAAGTGCGCGGACTCTTATCTGGGAGAGCTGGGTTTGATTCCCTACTCCTCCATGTGCAGCTGCTGGAATGGCCTTGGGTGAGCCATAGCTCTCGCAGAGCTGTCCTTGAAAGGGCAGCTTCTGGGGCTGAGAGAGCTCTGACAGGAACTGCTCTTTAGAGAAACAGCTCTGTGAAAACTTGCGACTGACCCAAGGTCACATCAGCAGGTGTATGTGGAGGAGTGGGGAATCACTCTACCAGAGCCAGGTCCTTTTCGGTTGTGGCCCCAGCCTGGTAGAATCAGTTTCCTACGGAGATCCGGGCCCTACCACGCTTGTTAGCCTTCCGTATGGCCTGTAAATGGTATTTAAAATTGTTTTAATATTTTAATAATGTTTTATTTTAATAATTTAAATTACTATCAAATTGTTGACTGTTGTTAGCCGCCCTGAGCCTGACAGGGGAGGGCGGGATAGTAATATAATAAAATAAATATAAATAAATAAATAAATAAAACAGAGCTGCTCCCCCAGGTTTTCAGGTGAGGTGATCAATTGGCCTCCCCTTCTGCACTATCTTACTGCGCTGATTTGCTGTATTGCCTGGACCATCCTGTTGCACTAAATATTGTAATTGGTTTTTATTATGATGTTGTTGCCATTTTATTGTGATTTTTATTATTTATGATGTACTCTGCTCTGAGCCTCTGTGGGGGAATGGGCGGAATACAAATAAACAAATAATAATAATAGTAATAGTAATAATAGTAACAACAACAATAACGATAGATAGATGGATGGATGGATAGATAGATAGATAGATAGATAGATAGATAGATAGATAGATGATAGATAGATAGATAGATAGATAGATAGATAGATAGATAGATTGAAAGATAGATGATAGATAGATGACAGACAGACAGACAGACAGATAGATGATAGATAGATAGATAGATAGATAGATGATAGATAGATAGATAGATAGATATATTGATAGATAGATGATAGATGACAGACAGACAGACAGACAGATAGATAGATGATAGATAGATAGATAGATAGATAGATAGATAGATAGATAGATAGATAGATAGATTGATAGATAGATGATAGATGACAGACAGACAGACAGACAGATAGATAGATAGATAGATGATAGATAGATAGATAGATAGATAGATAGATTGATAGATAGATGATAGATGACAGACAGACAGACAGACAGATAGATAGATAGATAGATAGATAGATGATAGATAGATGACAGACAGACAGACAGATAGATAGATAGATAGATGATAGATAGATAGATAGATGATAGATAGATAGATAGATAGATAGATAGATAGATAGATAGATGACAGACAGACAGACAGACAGATAGATAGATAGATAGATAGATGACAGACAGACAGACAGACAGACAGATAGATAGATAGATAGATAGATGATAGATAGATAGATGATAGATAGATAGATGATAGATAGATGATAGATAGATAGATAGATAGATAGATTGATAGATAGATGACAGACAGACAGACAGATAGATAGATTGATAGATAGATAGATAGATAGATAGAGAGATAGATAGATTGATAGATGATAGATAGATAGATAGATAGATGATAGATAGATGACAGACAGACAGACAGACAGATAGATAGATAGATAGATAGATAGATAGATAGATGATAGATAGATAGATAGATAGATAGATAGATAGATAGATGACAGACAGACAGACAGACAGACAGACAGACAGACAGACAGACAGACAGACAGACAGACAGACAGACAGATAGATAGATAGATAGATAGATAGATAGATAGATAGATAGATAGATAGATAGATAGATAGATAAATATTCGGTTCTCCCAGTACACCAAACTGCCAGTTCCAGGTTGGAAACACCCCAAAGATTTGGGGATAGAGCCTGGGGAGGACAGAGACCTCAGTGGGGTCCAGTGCCGTAGAATCCACCCTCCAAAGCATCCATTTGCTCCAGGGAATCGATCTCTGTCATCTGGAGATGAGCTGTAGTTCTGAGGGATCCCCAGGTCCCACCTGGAGGCTGGCATCCTTACCCCATCCTCCTGGCTCCACCACTCCCCCCGAATCCACAAGTATTTCCTAGCTGTCAGAAATGACAACCCTAACTGGAACTAGGGTTGCCAAGTCCAATTCAAGAAATATCTGGGGACTTCGGGGGTGAAGCCAGGAGACTTAGGGGGTGGAGCCAGGAGACATTGGGGTGAAGCCAGGAGCAAGGTTGTGACAAGCATAATTGAACTTGAAAGAGAGTTCTGGCCATCATATTTAAAGGACCACACACTTTTAAAATGCCTTCCCTCCATTGGAAATAATGAAGGATAGGGGCATCCATTTTGGGGGCTCATAGAATTGGACCCGCTGGTCCAAACTTTTTGAAACTTGGGGAGTATTTTGGGGAGAGGCACTGGATGCTATGCTGAAAATTTGGTGCCTCTATCTCAAAAAACAGCCCCCCCCCCAGCCCCAGATACCCTCAGGTCAATTCTCCATTATACCCTATGGGAATCAGTCTCCATAGGGAATAATGGAGTGACCAGCAGACATTTTTCCTCCCCCCTGCTTTCGGATGACCCTGAAATGGGGGGAGGGCCTTCAAACCGGGGAATCTGCTGCTCCCACTTGGGAATTATAATCAAATAGGAAACAGCAGTGTGAGGATTAGTAAAACAGAAAAAACACCGCGTAACTATATGTTGCAATATAAGTGCACAAACAATCTTTACTTAGGGTTTGTAGAATCTTTCGGGCTCAAGTGCTGTGTTCTACTGGAGAAAGTTTTCCTTCCAGACGTTTCGTTCTCAGCTGCGGAGAACATCCTCAGTGGCGTTGCAGCCGGAGCAGGCGCTCTGACCTTCTTGGCTGCTGTGCATTGCAACGCCGGCTGCAACGCCACTGAGGATGTTCTCCACAGCTGAGAACGAAACGTCTGGAAGGAAAACTTTCTCCAGTAGAACACGGCACTTGAGCCCGAAAGATTCTACAAACCCTAATGATGTTACCAGCCGTGAAAACCTGAAATCTTTGATAATCTTTACTTAGATATTGTTTTGAAAACTATTTCAAATGTCTCTTAAAGCAGAACACAGCCTATGGTTCACAGTCAAAGACCTTGGATGTCGTCAGGTACACAATCTGCTGTCATTACATTCTTCTCATTGACAGATGGAGATCTGTCAGATCGCGGAACCCGCGCATTCGTGCAAACTGATGAGATGTGAATAAGCTGTGTTTCGGATTATAAAAGAATAGCGACCAGTGGAAGTGTAAATGAAACACGGATTAAACCTAGGACTCGTGTAGCCGCTGCACCTGTTGAATTACTGACTGTCTTTGCAAGAAGGAGCAGCCGAGTGGATCTGCGTCTGTCAACATGAAGGATGTAATGACAGCAGATTGTGTACCTGACGACATCCATAGACTGTGAGCCATAGACTGTGTTCTGCTTTAAGAAACATTTGAAATAGTTTTTGAAACAATATCTAAGTAAAGAGTGCTTGTGCACTTATATTGCAAGTTACGGAACAAAATATTTTGTTCTACTACTTCACACTAACACGGCTGATTACTTGGATCTATTGCAACGTATAGTTACGCGGTGTTTTTCATGTTTTACCCACCTGGGGATTGGCAACCCGAACTAGAACCGTCCTGGATTCAAAGTAAAAGGAATCTGGATAAGCGTAGACTGAGAAGCGAGATCCTACGTAAGGAACAGCAGAGTCCCGAATTTGCAACCTTTGGGGGTATGTTAATGTTAATAGTACCTCAGGGAATGGTTGCTTCCTTCCCGTGGAAAATCTGAAACTGTTCCTTTCTTCTTCTTCGTCCTCGCTTTTGTTTCGCAGGCCCTGGAAATGCAAGTACCTGTGGGTGGTACGTAAACTGTTGCCAGGCAACTTAAAGTACATGAAAGATTGCTATAGTAGCAGTCTGGGAACTCTTTGTTCCCTGGGACTGCTGGAAGCCAAATGCGAGAGAATGGGAAATTTCAGGAAGGGAGAGGCAGGGGCAGATCTCTAGAAATGTTTTCAAATAGCTGGACCCAGCTTTGGAAGGTTTCGTTGAGAAGAAGAAGAAGACGACATTGGATTTATATCCTGCCCTCCACTCAAAGTCTCAGAGCGGCTCACAATCTCCTTTCCCTTCCTCCCCCACAACAGACACCCTGTGAGGTAGATGAAGATATTGGATTTATATCCCGCCCTCCACTCCGAAGAGTCTCAGAGCAGCTCACAACCTTCTTTACCTTCCTTCCCCACAACAGACACCCTGTGAGGTAGATGAAGATATTGGATTTATATCCCGCCCTCCACTCCGAAGAGTCTCAGAGCAGCTCACAACCTCCTTTACCTTCCTTCCCCACAACAGACACCCTGTGAGGTAGATGAAGATATTGGATTTATATCCCGCCCTCCACTCCAAAGAGTCTCAGAGCGGCTCACAACCTCCTTTACCTTCCTTCCCCACAACAGACACCCTGTGAGGTAGATGAAGATATTGAATTTATATCCCGCCCTCCACTCCGAAGAGTCTCAGAGCGGCTCACAATCTCCTTTCCCTTCCTCCCCCACAACAGACACCCTGTGAGGTGGGTGGAGCTAAGAGGGCTCTCACAGCAGCTGCCCTTTCAAGGACAACCTCTGCCACAGCTATGGCTGACCCAAGGCCATGCCAGCAGGTGCAAGTGGAGGAGTGGGGAATCAAACCTGGCTCTCCCAGATAGTTCAGGCACTTAACCACTACACCAAACTGGCTCTCTTTGAGGTCCTCTTTGTAGGGGTTGCAATCCCCAGATGGGAGCAGGGAACCCCAAATTTGGAGGCCCTCCCCCCGGCTACAGGGTCATCAGAAAACAGGGGCGGGGGAGGGAAATGTCTGCTGGGCACTCCATTATTCACTATGGAGTCTGATTCCCATAGGGTGTAATGGAGAATTGACCCATGTGTACCTGGGGAGGGCCTGTTTTTTGAGATAGAGGCACCAGATTTTCAGCATAGCATCCAGTTCCTCTCCTCAAAATACCCTCCAAGTTTCAAAAAGATTGGACCCCCGGGGGGGGGGGGAGGTCCAATTTTATGAGCTCCCAAAGAGGTGCCCCTATCCTTCATTATTTCCAATGGAGGGAAGGCATTTAAAAGGTGTGCGGGTCCCTTTAAATGTGATGGCCAGAATTCCCTTTGGAGTTCAATTATGCTAGTCACACCCTAGCACCCCCAATGTCTCCTGGCTCCATCCCCAAAGTTTCCAGATATTTCTTGAATTGGACCTGGCAACCCTACCACTTTGTGTGACAACGAAAAAGAAAGCCATCGATGCGAAATAGATCAAAGCAACGGCCCTCTGAAATTGCTTGACTTTGCCATGGTTGAGATGTCAGGAAAAACTGAGGTGTCAGAAAAGGGTTCTGTTCCTTGGCTCCGTCATCAACCAAAAGGGAGGCTCTACCCAAGAAATCAGAAGGAGCTTGAGATTGCAAAGAGCAGACATGAAAAAACATATTTATATGAACAAGCTGCCTTCTACTGAATCAGACCCTCGGTCCATCAAAGTCAGTATTGTCTACTCAGACCGGCAGCGGCTCTCCAGGGTCTCAAGCTGAGGTTTTCCACACCTACTTGCCTGGACCCCTTTTAGTTGGAGATGCCGGGGATTGAAACCTGGGACCTTCTGCTTCCCAAGCAGATGCTCTGCCACTGAGCCATTGTCCCTCCCCTTTATTGGCTCTCCAGGGTCTCAAGCTAAGCTTTTTCACACCTATTTGCCTGGACCCTTTTAGTTGATGCCGGGGATTGAAACTGGGACCTTCTGCTTACTAAGCAGATGCTCTATCATTGAGCAACCATCCCTCCCCCAAAGGAGATAGAAATGTTCCTTAAGTATAATGATGATGGAGACCAAGATCAAGTTAATTTGTGCCATTGAAGGACAATGAAGAAAGCTCACAGGAAGAAAGATTCATTCATTTATTTATTTGACTTATATTCCACTCTATCCCCTAAACTGGCTCAGGGCGGATCACAATATCATTTACATGACAATAATAACCTACAGATTGACTAAAAAGAATGCAATAAAATTCACAAACCAAAACTATAAGATTCCTTTGGAATGTGGTGTCAGAGGGAATTTTATGGATACTGTGGACCGCCAAAAAGGCAAATCAGTGGGTTCTAGACCAAATCAAGGCTGAACACTTCCTAGAAGCTAAAATAACTTGGGTCGCATTATGAGAAGACCAGAGTCACCGGAGAAGACAATAGTACTAGGCAGGGGTGGAATTCTAGCAGGAGTTCAGAAGAAGAAGATGATGATGAAGAAGACTGCAGATTTATACCCCACCCTTCTCCCTGAGTCAGAGACTCGGAGCGGCTTACAATCTCCTATATCTTCTCCCCTCACAACAGACACTCTGTGAGATGGGTGAGGCTGAGAGAGCTATTACAGCAGCTGCCCACAGTGTGTGTGTATGTATAAAATTTTTTGCCACTGTGTGACACAGAGTGTTGGACTGGATGGGCCATTGGCCTGATCCAACATGGCTTCTCTTATGTTCTTATGTTCTTTCAAGGACAACTCCTGTGAGAGCCATGGCTGACCCAAGGCCATTCCAGCAGCCGCAAGTGGAGGAATGGGGAATCAAACCCGGTTCTCCCAGATAAGAGTCCGCACACATAACCACTACACCGAACTGGCTCTTGCATATAGGCCACACACCCCTGATGTAGCCAATCCTCCAAGAGCTTACAAGGCTCACTGCCCCCTTAGCCCGCTTCCCCGCCAGAGCCAAGCCCTCAGCCCGGTAACTCTTGTCAGAAGCCATATGCCCGCATCCCAGATGGAATTAGCATGAGCATCCAGTGCCAAGTAGGCTGCCCAAACTCCAGATGTTATGGGCATGGGTGGGGCAGTGATATCACCAGGGGTGGAATTCTAGCAAGAGCTCCTTTGCATATTAGACCACATCCCCCTGATGTAGCCAATCCTCCACGAGCTCAAAAGGCTCTTTTTTGTAAGCTCCAGGAGGATTGGCTAGATCGGGGCGGGGTGGTGGCCTAATATGCAAGGGAGCTCCTGCTGGAATCTCCCCCCTGGATATCACAAGTATGTGGGTTTATCCATAATTTCATTGGGGCAACCGTGAGGGAGCAGGAAGCAATGCCTGAGGGCTGGAAGGTTGAGGGGGCGGTGTTCAGGACAGACTGGAGAATCATTTTCATTCCGGGCTGGGAACGAGGAAAATAATATGGTCACTTCCTGCTGAGAATCTAATAGCCAGGTAACCACATGGAGCCCAGCTAGCCAGGCAGCCCTGAGTTTCCCCCTCACCCTCCCTCGTCTTATTTAGGCAGGCCGACTGCCGATTCAATAAAACCTCCAACCGAGTTGGGTCATTGTGATTATCGACTGGTGTCATCCAAATAATTACTGTTTGGCTTGACTTCTCTCCCGCCTCTCCCTAAATAAAAAACCCCTTAGGGGGTGGGTCAGTCCGGTTTCTCCCCCTCGCCTCCCCTAAGAGATTTTACTTTTAAAAACTGGCTTTGTTCTTGCTGGGCCGGGTTATTGCAATGGAAAAGACTGTTTTACCGAGTTATAAAGCTGGTAAGAGAGAGAGATTTAGCCCTCTGGTGTTACAGCGGGGGATCTCCACAAAGCGGAGAAGTACTATTGTATTTATCAAACCCTGGGAGATGGTAAGGTTTCCTCTGTAAAGCGATCCGGTAAAGAAGAGAGCATGCAGGGGGGGGCGGGGAGGGAGAGAAACCATATGGAAGAGATTATTGGAGACAGGTTCACAGTTCACTTCAGGCCCTGTTTTTCCCCTGCTGTCCTTGGTACGTCTCGTACAAAGTTAATACTGCTCTGCTCAGCGTCATTTTGTAGAAAAATAGGCGGTGGAGCTCATTAGAATAGGCCACCCCCTCACCAGCCAAAAGCAACCCAACGCAAGAAAGAAGAGCCCTGGGCGAGTGAGACCGGGCGAGTGGAGATCCAGCCAGCCCAAGCAGGCCTCGCTCACCTGAGGCTCTCCTTAGCTGTCCCCTCCACAGTCAAAAGGCCAGCAAGGCACTCGCTGCCCAAAATCACATAAGAAAGGGTGGCGTGGGCTTCTCCAGAGGTTAATGAGGGCTGCTGGGGGTGTGGCAAAGCCCCTGGTGGCTGGCTGGCTGGCTGCTCTCCTAATCCAGAGATTGTTATGCAGGTGTACCTACAGTTCAATGGCCAAGGTAAGTGGGGAGGAGGCGGGGGGGGGTGTCAGAAAGGTTCAGGAGCTATGCTCCTGGGAGCTCCTGCTGAATTCAAGACCTGATACTGCTGAAGATGAAAGGAGAGGATGCAATCCAGCTCAGGGTGACCCTGCAGCTCCTCAGTGTAGGAGAGACCCCCCTCCTGGCTGGATCTGGGCACCTGCGGCCCTAATGGGCAGCTCGTCCAGCCAAAAAACTTAATTCAGCACACATCACATGATATCATCCTGCTTGAGAGCCAGTTTGGTGTAGTGGTTAAGTGCATGGACTCTTATCTGGGAGAACCAGGTTTGATTCCCCATGCCTCCACTTGCACCTGCTGGAATGGCCTTGGGTCAGCTATAGCTCTTGCCGAGCTGTCCTTGAAAGGGCAGTTTCTGGGAGAGCTCTCTCAGCCTTACCTACCTCACAGGGTGCCTGTTGTGGGGGAGGAAGGTAAAGGAGATTGTGAGCCACTCTGAGATTCAGAGTGAAGGGTGAGGTATAAACCCAATATCATCATCATCATCATCATCATCATCATCATCTTCTTCTTCTTCTTCTTCTTCTTCTTCTTCTTCTTCTTCTTCTTCTTCTTCTTCTTCTTCTTCTTCTTCTTCTCTTATTTTGGTTTTCCAAGGTCAGTATTGTCTACTCAGACTGGCAGCAGCTTTCCAGGGTCTCAAGCTGAGGTCTTTCCCATCACTTCCTGCCTGGTTTGAACCAGGGATTGAACCTGTGACCTTCCGCACGCAAAAGCAAAAAGCTCTTCTACTGAGCCACAGCTCCTCCCTGGCTAGTTTCTCCTGATTTGGGTTTTCTAGGGAAATGTCCTGCTTTGAATTTAAAGAAATAATTTAAATATTTAGCAAGATATAAACGATTTTAACAACAGAAGGCAAATCTGTCACATATTTAGGGTAACCCACCTCGGCGGGGGGTGGGTGGGGAGGACTGTTCTTCTGGAATGACAGCCCATCTCCAGGCGACAAGAGTTTCACTCCCCTGGCAGGTTTGGAGGGATACCAAAGAGTCCAGGCAAAATGGAAGTTCTGGGGTGACACCATATCCCGGCTGAGTTTCTTCCTTGCCCAAGCTCCATTTTCGCCTGGGTCTGCCCCCAGATCTTCAGGAACTTCTCAAGCCAGAGTCAGCAACCCGATATTATATCTCATGTTTGTTCAGGGTGGTGAGAACCAAAGAGGATTGCGAGGCACTCCAAAGGGATCTGTTGAGGCTGGGTGAGTGGGCGTCAACGTGACAGATGAGGTTCAATGTGGCCAAGTGCAAAGTAATGCACATTGGGGCCAAGAATCCCAGCTACAAATACAAGCTGATGGGGTGTGAACTGGCAGAGACTGACCAAGAGAGAGATCTTGGGGTCATGGTGAAGAACTCACTGAGAATGCCAAGTGTGCGATTGCAATAAAAAAGGCCAACGCCATGCTGGGAATTATTAGAAAGGGAATTGAAAACAAATCAGCCAGTATCATAATGGCCCTGTATAAATCGATGGCGCGGTCTCATTTGGAATACTGTGTGCAATTCTGGTCACCGCACCTCAAAAAGGATATTATAGCATTGGAAAAAGTCCAGAAAAGGTCAACTAGAATGGTTAAAGGTTTGGAACACTTTCGCTATGAAGAAAGGTTAAAACACTTGGGGCTCTTTAGCTTGGAGAAACGTCGACTGTGGGGTGACATGATAGAGGTTTACAACATTATGCATGGGATGGAGAATGTAGAGGAAGAAGTTCTTTTCTCCCTTTCTCACAATACCAGAATTCATGGGCATTCAATGAAATTGTTGAGCAGTCAGGTTAGAACAGATAAAAGGAAGTCCTTCTTCACTCAAAAGGTGATTAACATGTGGAATTCACTGCCACAGGAGGTGGTGGCAGCTGCAAGCATAGGCAGCTTCAAGAGGGGATTGGATAAAAATATGGAGCAGAGGTCCATCAATGGCTATTAGCCACAGTGTGTGTGTGTGTGTGTGTGTGTGTGTGATACAGAGTGTTGGACTGGATGGGCCATTGGCCTGAATCCAACATGGCTTCTCTTATGTTCTTATGTATTGGTAGCATTCTAGCAGAACAGCTCTGGAAACTGTAGGTAGACAAATTAGACTTGGACAATGGCGGTGGGTGGGTGTGTTTTGCCGATATAGCATCAGAATCTTTTTCTTGGAAAAATTTTCCACCTGATGTTCGTTTTAGCGACACAGCAAAAGTCCTTGAACCCCTGGGAGGAAAGTGAGGCTGAGCGTCTGACTGGCCCAAGGCCTCCCAGTGAGGTTCCATGCCATGAAATGGGAATTTGAACTTGGGTCTTCCCGATACTAATCTGACTCTCTTAACCGCCACACCGTATTGTAAATTCCAAGGAGAAGAGATGAGGTGAGGGGACCGAAGGCCTCACTCATGTCACCATCAGGGGCCCTTCTTGGTTTTTTTTTTTTTTAAAATAGGGAAGATAGAATCATAGAATCATAGAGTTGGAAGGGGCCTCCAGGGTCCTCTAGTCCAACCCCCTGCACAATGCAGGAAACTCACAAATACCTCCCCCTAAATTCACAGGATCTTCATTGCTGTCAGATGGCCATCTAGCCTTTGCTTAAAAACCTCCAAGGAAGGAGAGCCCACCACCTCTCCAGGAAGCCTGTCCCACTGAGGAACCCCCTCTAAACAGTCAGGAAGTTCTTCCTCATGTGGAGCCGGATTCCTCTGTTGATTCTCCTCCTTCTCCTTCTAATCATAGAGTTGGAAGGGACCTCCAGGATCGTCTAGTCCAACCCCCTGCACAATGCAGGAAACTCACAAATACATCCCCCTAAATTCACAGGATCTTCATCGCTGTCAGAGGGCCATCTAGCCTCTGTTTAAAAAACCTCCAAGGAAGGAGAGCCCACCACTTCCTATGGAATCTTAGAATCATAGAGTTGGAAGGGGACCTCCAGGGTCGTCTAGTCCAACCCCCTGCACAATGCAGGAAACTCACAAATACATCCCCCTTAAATTCACAGGTTCTTCATTGCTGTCAGAGGGCCGTCTAGCCTCTGCTTAAAAACCTCCGAGGAAGGAGAGGCCCACCTTCCCTCATTACGAGAAGAATCATAATGGACTTTTTGCCTCGGAAGCCATTTCAGGGAGTGACGAGACTAACCCCTGGGCATCCGGCTGCTTAAAAAAAAAAAAAACCCACCTGAAACGTGGCAATGAGATAGTTAAATGCCTTTAGAAAGAAACCCTGGCAGCCTGCACTGCCATCTCGACCCCCGTCACGATTTGACGTGCGGAGAGTTAGTTTAACAAGAGATATGGCTTTAATTTCAGGGTAGGGTAGTCTCTAAAATGAAGGCTGCAAGAACTTTATGAGTCCCTGTCAGTGGCAGGGTGTGTGTGTGTGAGTGCGTGCGGATGCGGGAGTGACCCCAGCGGCTTCACGTTTGCAGGACTTGAAGTGCTGAAATGCTACTCTGCAGTCTCTGGACGAGCGACGGAGCTGGCTTTCCGCGCCTTGGAAGCTGTTCTGTCGCTCTGGATGCTGCGGAGCCCCCTGGGCAGGGAGGCTGCCGGATTGCTTGGAGAAAGCATTGGATTGTTGTTTCAGTGTTGACTGACTCCAGACGAAAGCCCCAAGTGTTTGTGCCAAGAACCCCGGTCCGGAATGATGAGTCCTCCTAAAGCCAGGCTTGCTTTACGAGAAACAGATTGGAGTTTTGACAAGAAGTGCCACAAGAAGTATCTACCTGGTTTGGGGGCTGCCTTACCCTCTTGGACCAGTTCTGACCAGTGTTCCCTCTAAGCTGAGTTAGGGTGAGGTAGCTCACAACTTTTTAGCCTCCAGCTCACTCATTTTTGTCTCAGCTCAGGAAAATGACCCTGGAGCAAACTAACCTATGCAGTAACTCTTCAACTTGAATGCCAGTAGTTCACAACTTGAATGCCAGTAGCTCACGAAGTAGAATTTTTGCTCACAAGACTCCACAGCTTTGAGGGAACATTGGTTCTTACCGCTCTATGCTAATTCATAGGCTTGACTACAGAGAGGCATTGTCTGTGGGGCTGCCCTTGAAGACAGCTTGTGAGTTTCAGATTATGCAGAATGCAGTCACCTTCTTTTTATCTGATGCTGGACC